>NC_056726.1:555871584-555934084 GCF_019279795.1 Protopterus annectens | reverse complement strand
CAAAACTGTACCGATGTATAAAGACAGATGCAATTTAAACTGAAATGAAAATCACGTGACTGTTAAAATCTTGTCTATTTAAAGTATGTCAAATTTCTCTTAGGAGAATCAGTCTGAAAATAGGCTTGTTGCTTTATAAGTGGAAGCTTAGAAATATTTCATTCCAATCTTCATTGCTTTTTGAAACTTTCCTTGTTTGGAAGAAAACTAAAAAGCACTTTGCAAATAGGTAGCAGTTTGGCTTTCTTTTAAATATATCAGCAAATTAGAAGTGTAAAAGTAAAAGTTTGACCATAGTTATTTAGAGCAGAAATAAACAAAATGTTTCATTACAAACCTGTATCATCAAGGCTGTAGTTTGGCAGAACGAAAATGTCAGAGGATTAAAAATATTTTAATTAGCAGTACCTGTAAAATAGCATTTAATGTGAATAAGTAGAGAAATATACTTGACTTTTGACTCATAACAGTATCCTTCAGCCATACTTCTGATAACAGGGAAATATTTTAAATGCAGGCTTTTTCTTTATGAGAGATACTTCTGTAAGGACACTACACAGAGCATTTCATTTATTTAGCATCTGTTTCAAACATCTGTAAAAAAGACGTCATAAAATCTAAAGAGTGTGCATTCACAGATTTAGTTTCATTTAATACAGCAGTAATGGATGTTAATTTACTAGCTCATTTTTAAGATATTCCTGCAGGCAGTTAGCAATAGTAGCATTAATTCTTGTCACAGCCTCATATCACAGAAGTCATTAAATCAGAACTACTTTGGTGGCAGAATGCTTTAGAGCTTAACAGATGTTTTTGTGGAAAGGAAATCAAAGGGGAATATTTGGCACATCTGTTGCTCACTTGCTATTCTGGGTCTGGATTTGTTTTGAATTACAACTATGGGATACATAGTGCAACTAAAACAAAGAGCATACATAAAATGAAAAACTGTCTTAGGCAAATGAAAGAGATGATTACTGAATATTTCTGAGATCATTTCATGGTAGATACATATGCAAACAGTTTAATCTTCACTTGTATGCTTTTATTTACATGTCTGCAGCATCCTCATTGGAATTGCCAACATTTCTTCAACAACCTCACCCCAACCACACACAGACTATTGAAGATATTGAAGATATTTAGGGTGAATGAAACAACCATTAAACTCTTCTTTTATTCTTGTCACCGACAAATAATGTTTATGTTAAAATAATGCATCAAATACAGAAAAAAATACAATCCAACTGAAATATGACAGCATTAAATCTGAACACTAAGATTCATATCCTGCAGGAGGTAAACAGCAAACTTTCCCTATAAAGTAGTTCCATAAACATAAAACAGAACATCTTATAAAACATGGAAAAATCTGTAATTTTTCTGTCAAATCATGGAAAGAAAGTACCATCCATCTGTAAAGAATGCATTTGTTTCTGACTAAATTGTAATGGCATACAGAAAGTTTTGTTAGAAAGTATTTTGTAAGTAGTTTAAATTGGGATTCAGTTTAATTTCATAGAAATGAGCAAGGTATCATGTTGAGGAAGAATCTGGTACATAATCTTCTAAAATACACAGTTCTACTATGGCATGGACATTTCAGTGTCACTGCAGTAGAGATAGCATGTGGGATCTGTAATCCTTATCTGTTAAAATGCAACACATACATTTTCTGTTTTGTGCTTCATCATGACATCTGTCGGCTGAATAATATACAGAAAGCAAAATAATTTGCCTTCCACTCTGTTACAGTCATAGAAACTAACAGCAAGCGGGTTTGTGTATGTGTTCATTTTTAAACTTTCTTTTCTTATTTCCCTGTTCTTCTATATAGGACCTCCCAGTAAGACAAGAGCAGCTGGAGAGACCCCTTTTCCCCAACTTCTGCAAATAATTGACAATAAAACAAAAACTACACAGTGAACAAGCTCGGCTGAGCATGATGTCTGTGTGGTGGAATAACAGAATGTATGCTTTCATCTTACACAAATGAATCACTGGATTAACTCATTAATAGAGTCATCTATTCATGGTTAGCCCTTGCTGCCTAAGGGGAAGGGTAACAAAATGCAATCACCGAGGGTCAATAACCATCATTCCACATTAATTCCCTACAAATTATCTAATCCAGATGTTACACGTTTAATATAAACACTAGGCACAGTGTGATCATTAAATAAATAAACAGACATTTAACAGCATCTGCTGTATCTCTTCTGCTCACAAACATTTGCAGACCATCTTGGAAAACCTAGTGTCTTAAATATGAAATTTATAGTTTTTAGTCTATGTAAAGAAATTTTCTCCATTTTAATTTCCTTCTGTCTTTCTGTATCCTTTTCAGTTAATCTGTGTTTGGCTTCAGTTGCAAGAATTAACGCAAAGCTGATATTAATTCTACATTTTTGTGCTTAATCTCATTTTAATCATGTGAAATACAGTTCCTAATTAATTTTTCAAATGCAGGTTATATGGTCATCATTAATAATACACATTTCAAATGATGTAATTTTTTCTGGTTAGTCAGAAAAGAAACAAGTGCATATTGCAACGATTAATACAACTTGAGTGATGTGTTTAAGGAAGTATCAGCTTGAAGCCATAGCCTTCATATTATTTAGTACAACAGATGCCACTGAAAGTAAGGTGGAGCTTAAAAGGACTTTACGCCCAAAAAGTGTGTGCCCTACTTCTTAGTCAGGTAAGTAAATGAACCATATCAACTGTATTTAGGTATTAGTATGTGGGAGTCACTAATGTGTAATGCTGAAGGAGCTATGAGGCCTTACATTCTTAAATGAAATATTATAATTTTTCAGAAGTTCCAAGCAGCAGAACACAGTCTTTATATTTAATGCTGTAGTGATAAAATTGTGTGCAACCTGTTTAGAGTTTCAGAGTAGAGGCCTTACAGAGTGAGGAATTGCAGGAGAGACTCAGGTACCTTGTTGTGGGCTGGCTTAGGTACAATTTATAATTCAGAAGGCCTGCTTTCAGGCTGTACTTAACTGTTTGACATATACAATCTTACACCTGGGGTTGTATAATCACGTTCATGTTTTTCACTGTCAGTCTCGTTTGCTGCACTTTATCTTCTTTGATTCACTTCTGAATGATGCTGTGTGTTTTGATTTGACCCATACTTACCCACCCCCTCTTCACTGTGTGGGTCTTGTTTGTTTAATTTCCAAATTGCAGCAGTTTCTCATTTGCTTTAAATTGTTGGTATGGTCATTGTTTTTTTTTGTAAATGATTACAGATGACTGACTGATAGCATAAGATAGCCAAAAGGAAGAAGGACATTGTGGTATACCAGTAAAGATGTGGGGAAAAAGAAAACACTACTGTCTGTTTTATACACATGAATTCATACATGTGATAGAGTGCACCATTCTTGGTACCTCTGTACAAAATACTTCTTAGTACATATTAACCCCCTCCGCTCCCCATTCTCTGGCTCCTTTTTTTGGGCCATAGTAAAACATAGTAGCAGAATACTGTAGAGTCGTGAACATACTACTGATATTTTCAAATTGGCATGTATGTTACCAATTTCTTTTGCAAATTGTAGTGGTGTAACAAATTGCAGTTTATGTTTTGTAGCTAGACCAAGAAGAAATTCATTTTTCATTTGACTGAAGTATATATGGACACACTGTAAGAGATTTGTATGGCAGAAATACTCTAGACAGCCTATATACTGCATTTTTCATTTTTAAAATTGCAGTATTATATATCAGTTTTGTACTTTGCACCAGAAAACAAATTAAGCATAGCAGCGAGTTTAACAATCTGCAAAACAGGATGTTATAATGGCTCAGCCTCAATACAATTATCATAAGACCATTAACATAACTGCACATTTGATTTTACATAATAGCTAAAAATATTTATGCTAAATATAACTTTATATGATTTTTAAAATAAAGTATTGACAAACACTGAATAAACACCTTAAAAGGAAAGTTAAGGTGACACAAATGCATGGTATTTTGTTCTGGCATTTGCCTTAAACAGTATGTCATTGCCCTTGGCTTATGTGGTTGTCATCTCTGACATCAATAAACAAGCAATTTATATGAAACAAATATAATTTTCTCTATTAAAACAACATTCTTGAAGTTGTCATAATTTTTTTCCCCATATCGTGTTCGAAAATTAATCTGAAAGCAGCTAATTCTGTTTCTCAAATGTATAATGCACATATATCAATAGAAATTTCCAGTATGCTTTTACTTGCTGTCATATAAACAACGGTTAAAAGAAAAGGGAATAAGAGCTAAAACAGTAATGCATACATTTCTGAAACATTATAGTCCAGGAAGATAAAGTCACCACAGATTTCAGTGAATAAACTGACAGAAGAGATAGAAGTGAGTGCTTCATTTCCTATATAATTTAACATTTGGGTAAATGCATATGTCAATGCACACAATGCATTCCATTTATTAATACATTTCTTCTGTCGTTCTGCTGTTTTTCTCTATCACGTTTTTATGATTAAGATGGTCCTAAGTCAAAAGCTAAGTTTATTTTCCCTGAGTACAGCAGTTGTTCATTGCCGTTTCTTTCTCTAGTATCTGTCTGTATCTTAAACATACATTTATAAACATGATTTGCCATAGTTTCCAAATATGTAACAATAGCTATATTCTAAAGTTAAAATGTAGGTGACATTATAACAGATGACTTTGAAACTCAAAGTATGTCACATTGTAACATTAATATGACTCATTTAACTGACCTTTTATTTTGCTGACATATTGTAAGAGTGATACAGACATTCATACATCTATGAAGTATTTCATGATCCCATCCAAAACATATTTATCTAGATGCTTACCTGAATAGATGGTAGTTGGAATATTGTGGAATGGGTGTGGGGTTATAGTTCTGCAGTCACAATGAGAAATAAATTGTAGTTACCCACTAATAAGGTGACATTAATTTAGGGAAAGCAAATTATGCAAAGATATTTATCTTTCTCTTTTCCAGGTAAACTTAAACATGTTATAAACTTTTTAATTTGGCTTCTGACATGTATAATAAACTACATTTTCATATTTTTTGCAGTGTTTACAATGAGACTTGTAATCCTGGATGAAAGAAATCATAGTTTTGATTTAAAATGTGAGGTCACCTAATGTGTTACATATACCAACACATTTCTCTGTAGCGTATTTTTTCTTTCAGTTTGCCTGAATTAAACATGTAGTCATTTTGCTTTAATACAATTAAACCGCTAGTCTTTTTTTTTTTCATTTGAGAGCAGATATTCCTAGTCTAGGACTGACAGTGACAGAGTCACCCCACACAAATAAAACCACATCGTTTGCAGGTTCAGCTCTCCTGTTTATATGTTATTCATGAAAGACCAAGTAAGCTTCCATTCTGACTAGAAATAGTATAGCTGAAGTCTTTTTTTTCGGATGACTTCAAAGCAATGTTATTTTTTCCTTAAATTATTTTGCCAAGAGAAAACATCTGTATAAAAACCTGGTAAATATTACCTTGTCATTATGGTTAGGATACATTACTAGACCCTGCATGTGTGCATTATGAAGGAAATGTATGATTTATTTATACAGCCTGTCAAAGCATATGAAAGTGTTTCAGCAAATTTCATCTCCGTTTGCTCATGGAATATTGCCATTAGCTTCAGACTGTTTTCTACCTAGTCCTGAATTACGTACAAGGTAACTACAGAATATTCAAATTCAATAGCTTCAGCTGTCAAGAATGAAAATAATTTGCCTAAAATTTGAAAACCAGTTTAGGTCACTGAAATGTGTCTTTAATTAATTCATTTATTTTCAGTTTTAAATACATTCTATAATTGACCATGTACCACATTGGTAAAATAGTAACTGGAATAACAAAAAGACCAATCCTCTCTTTAGTAGGAAGTGTATGTTGGAGGTTTTATAATTCTCCCCTCTCCCCCAAATATAGGCTTTCTCACAAATACTGTAAAATTTACATATTTTGTTTTGGATAAAATAATACTTGCACTTTTTTGCAAGTACAGCACTGTATCTTCCTGCATTTTAGCAAAATGTACTATAAACAATTTTTCTTGACCACCATTAAAGTATATAATCACATCAAGAGGTATGTTTCATTTCTAATATTGGCTTCAGTCTTTATTATGATTTGAGACTACACAATATTAAACTAAACAGAGTGCTTCCTTTTGCATGTGTTGCACACTATTCATGGTTAACTTTGACAGCCCATTCCCAAATTCCCAAACCTTCCCAGATTGAATTCTAACCTGTGGAAAGGGGGATGTCTATAAATCTGTCTGCAATATGTCTGTCTGCTATTCTAAATATTTGTTTAACCTTTTTTTCTGTCCTGATTGTTTAAGTAGGTTTCACTGGCATTTCTTCAATCTGCAGACTTAACATGCGCATTGAAACTAGCAGTTCTGTATTATCTCTTCTAAGTTGCCAAATTCAGCGCTCCACCCCATCTCTAAGCTAAGTGTTCTGTTCATTATTTAATTCTGTGGCAGTGATGTTCTTTCATACAGTCCACTTTTGCAAAGGCTGACTTAATAATATGCCTTGGATGTGACTGTGTATGTTGCCAATTAGCTCTGCTGTAAATACAGACCTCCATCTATCACCAGTCTCTGGGTGGCTATAACAGAGACCTAATTTGTTTCAGATGCCCTGCTTTTTCAGCTATTCACCAGCTCCGCTGACCTGCTGAGGAGACTAAAGGCTTAAGAAGACTGACTGACATGAAAAGCTGTGAGACCCTTATCTATTTATGCTGATAATGTTTTTCCAAGTGAGAGATAAAGCGTAAGGACTCTGTTTTCCCTGTCAACCTTTTCTTCAAATTTGCAGTGGCCATGTAACTTTCAGGGAATTGAAAGATACAAGACAAGAATTACCAGGGTTATGATAAAGCACAACCCTCCCCCTCTCCTCTCTCTTTGTTTCTTTCTTTTAAAGAAATGTTTGAAACCCTCCTGTTCCCTAGGAATTTTATGAATGTTTCAACCAAGCCAGAATAAACTCATAAAAAAAGGTTTCAGAAGAGGTCATAGACCCATCCCAGCAAGTGTTAAACAATATAAAAAAATAGTCATTCTCATATTTTCCAAAAACATCTGAGCTACCAAGACAAATTCTGGAACAAAATAGCATTTTTTTTTTAAATGAAACATTAGAAAATTTCCGGTACTGTGTTGACAATTTTTCAGGCTCATCATAAACATTTTTTTCCTTTTTTCAGTAGTTTGTTCTTTCTACAGATTAAACATACTGATGCTAAAAAATATACACTAAAAGTCCAGCAGGGGGTAATACATTTCAGTTCATTTTTCTTTCTGTGTGTTCCAGTTTAACATTTTCCTCACCGATCAGAAATAACTGCATTCAAAAGAGTGTTATGCTTTTGATTAACTAGACTGCCTATGTGCTATTTACTAAAATATTATAAACAAGTACCATTGGTGTGGTTTTGCTTTGAAAGTCTGAACAAATCCTAACTTGAATTAAAAAAAATATTTTTACCCTAACAGGCAAACGATCTGCTAGCATACTTCTTTAATAGTATATAATGTTCTCAGCAGCCTTACCTATGGGTACTTTTTTTAATTTGCTCTATAATTTTTTTCAGTGAAAAAGTACGGTAAAATAATAATTTTTTTTCCTTTACTTTTCTGAATTTGATGTTTGTACCTTTGCTTAACTTATTGTAAAAGTTGCTCATAAACAGCTTAACATAGGTAATGCTGAAAGCTAATCAGTTTGCTGGCCTATGTCTGAGAAAATATGTAGGACAACAATCTCTCATCAGTTGGTTTTCAAGATAAGTATTTTTTTCTTAATATTCATTTCAATCATTCATTTATTTAGACATTTTTCAGCAGCAAAACATCAATAAATATGTAAGCGTAGAAGCTAAACAGACAAAGTTTTGTTTATTTTTGTTACTCTTGGTTAGTTGCATAAGGCATGCTAGATATAAATGTCTATTTTAGCCATGACCCCTGAGCTTTGAGTTAAATGGTTTAATGGTTTGCTTAAAAATGCAGTTTGCAACTTAAAAGTCTTAGGAATCAAACCCAAGTCTGCAAGGTTAAAATGTTTCCTACCACATTACCTCAGCCACTAAGCTCTAGACTATAACATATGAAATTGTATATTCAGAGAAACTTAAGTAGTCAGTTCATGAGTCCTAAACTGTAGGTCACATTTCTCAGTCATGTAATGGCTGCTCTTATAGGATATAACGTATCAAGTTTATGCTGTCATCTACTGGTGACTTTAGGAAATTATATCCTTCACCATCTTTGAAAAGTTCCTCATGGCCGCTTATATGGTACAGTTCAAGTGGCTGAAGAGCAAAAAAGAAAGGTACAAAGGCTGACCTATCTCTCTATTGCTTTTAGGACTCAAGTGTTTGCCAGTATACCTGTTTGGCATGAATGCTATCACTGACATTTTGGTATTTTGAAGCTGTATTTTGCAGTCAATGGATTATATTTTTGTTTTACCAGGGTTGATTTCTCTATTGTTTACATTGCTGAATGTTCCTCTTTAAGACTTATAAAATAATGGAGTAAATTACAATATCATCAGTATGCATCATTCTTTCTACTTTCTGATGAGAATGAACTTAAATTAATCCTTTTATATCAGAATATAGGGGCTGAAAAAAAAGTGTAACATTTATTAGTGCTTTGTGTAAACATTTTGTATATTATCTTATCTGATTAAGTGAATGAATCAGAAATGCAGTTAGATTTGTATATTCACCTCTTCTTTCATTCAACAGAACCTACAGATGAGTATTTAATGCCACTCTGGTTGTGCTCTTCTTCTACTGGTCAGTGTTGAAGGAAACGTTTTTTCATCTCATAGATAAAATTTCATCCCTGGAATGTCAAGTGTCACTGAAAAAATGCATGATGGTTTAATATCAGACTGTGTTGTACAATAGTTAAAGCACTACAGCGCAGCAAAGAGTGTATTACGGACCTTAATCGGTGCCTTATCTGGTACTGCTAGAAGAAATAGTCTATTTAACTGAAAGAGAACTGGGTAAACCCACAGAATGCATTTTCTGGAATACCTTTTCTGAGAGAATGCAGTTTTCCAAAAGTGATAAAAAATAACATGGTTAAAACTGATAAAATTAAGCACAGACTGACCAGCAAGAACATTTTTTTTTAATTTCCACTACAGCGGTGCAAACTTAGTGACATACTAACCATGCAAACAATGTTTGCAGTGATTCCTTTCTACTCTTCTGAAACTTTGCTACAAGGAGCACTGAAAGTCAGGAACATTACTTTTTGTGAGGGCATTCAAGACATCCTGAAGCCATGAGTGTGAAACAAATAGTGCAGAGTAGCAAGCAGTGAAATGAACAGGTCATCCTTTTAAATTACCATATCTCAGCAATGCCCATGTGCAACAATATATCACAACTGACTTTGCAAGGTGATCTAAACTGATAGATGCAGGAAAAAAATCCAGAAACTAGTATCAAATGACAGGAACACAGTATGGGGAAGAATAATTAAATCTTAACTAAAATGATTGTATGGTTTATGCATTGCTCTAGAGCACCTGTGTGCAGCTGTAGCAGCTTAGCCTGCCATCGCCACATAAACAGATTGATAAAGGCTACAGGCATGCTGTCCTCCTGCATGAACTGAGCACACCAGCAGAAACACTGCAGCAGTATTCAGTTTATCATCAATATGTGAGATGAAAATCAACTCCCTCATTCAATGAGAGGCTACTGTACTGTGATATGAATTATGCATAACATACATTTCCATAGGCCATAGAATTTGCTCTGCATTAATGATTGAAGTGAATGTCATTTTCATTTTATCTGTGTGTGTGTATGTGTGTGTGTGTGTGTGTGTGTGTGTGTGTGTGTGTGTGTGTGTGTGTGTGTGTTTTTGTGTGTGTGTGTGTGTGTGTGTGTGTGTGTGTGTGTGTGTGTGTGTGTGTGTGTGTGTGTGTGTGTGTGTGTGCATGTCCATGTATGAATTTATTTACAGTTTATCATTTTCAGGATATGCAAAATGATGATTGTAAATCAATCTTGCAAGGAGAAGTAACTGTATCGATAAATTCATTTATTCAGTCATTCATTTATTCAATGTATAATTAAAGCATGACCCCAAAACATGTGCATGTGCTAATGAAAAATCACTTAATGAAATACAAATATGCCTACTTTAGCAAATATATGTTATCATCCTAGCACAAACTATGTATTATGGACTGTTCTATGTAGGATTCCTCAGGGCTAACAATGCAAAATATCATTAATCCTATCGTGTTTTTTGTATGGCATACAAGGGATGGCATTTGTAAAGCATATATACATGCATAATTGCTGTTGTTGTAAAACTACACACTAGTGTCTTAAGAAAAAAAAGGTTGTTTAATATTCACCTGTTAAATAACTTGCTGATATAATATTTGCCATTAACAATACAGGTAAACTTCAGAATTCTCAAGTTAAAGGTAAAAGTATCCTATGTCTTGCTATTACATTTTTAGTGTATCTTATCTTTATAGCAAGCACATGTTCCCTAATTCTAAATTATAATTTCCTACTAGTCTTACAACACACAAGGTAAACTAAACCTTCAGTTTCACAATTAGATCTATCCTTCATTACTAAAGTGAGTGTAATTGATATGTTTGAAAAAATATTGGTTAGTAGGACTTAAATAGCTACACATTTTGCATTGTTTACATGGAAAGTTCCCAAAGGTCTATTGACTGGGTTTTGATTCTCATCCTTTAAATGTTAGAAGCAAATTACCGCTGACACTCCTAAAGTATCCTGTAGCAAAAAACAGCAGCACGAACAGATGAAGTAACTAGCAGGATACACCACGAGAATACCACTGTGTAGATAAAAACTTCTTTATTCCACAACAAGTAAAACACAGAAGATAAGCGCTTTCGCGTGCTTCATGCACGCTTCATCAGATCTATTGAACATGATCATTCTATCACATTTTATAGTGAACAAACCTGTCAATTTAACATTAACAATTAACAATTGACTACCAATTAAAATTTAAAGCTCCATGCGCCAGTATTCTATTGTCATCACTCCAACACTGTCAAGCTACCTACTAGGTTCAAATAACGTATACTGTGAGTGGTAGCTGAATACCCAGTTTAATAGATGTCTGCATCTACCTAAAAAACATATAGTGCATATAAAAAACATTTCAAGAGGATATTTCTAAAAAGCTTTTAAAAGCTTTTAAAAAATGCAGTGATTTGATATCATATACGATATATTAATTAACATATAAACAAATAAAGAAAAGATGCTGTCTGTGCTATTTTTCTATTAGTCGCTATCATCATATCCATTGCACTGTTTTATAAACTATTTGATGAAAAATTATAAGTACTTCATGGGCCTTCATTGAAATATCCACTCGTCCAATGACATCTCCACTCACCTATGGCGCTGATGGACTTTTCGCGTCATAGAATGATATTAAAACATTTGTTCAGCAAAATATCAGCAGACAACAAAGGTAAGCATGAAACAAAATAAACTTGATACAATGAATAAAAATGAATAAAAATGAATACAAATGTGGTGTGCTGGTAAGACCCATCTATGCAGTCTAACAATCAAGATGTTAATTCATGCAACACAAAACAATCTAATTTCAGACAATTCCCATACTGCTGTGGTTCAACGCAACAACGGGTATAAAATTCCATGATAAACTAGGAGGTAAGTGTTGATATATATAATGTACATAATTCCTACCAACAAGAGAACCCTTGGACATAAACACATCCCAGTGTAAAACATTTAACTTTTTATGTCAAGGTGTAGTTCAAAAGTCCCATATATCATGGTTGTTAGATCTTTGTTGTATTCAAAACCAACTAATTCTCATATATGTAAAATATATATAAAATATATATTCCTATCTGGTCAACCAACAATATCGAAAGAACTTAAATCATACATTTAATGGTGCATCCTATAGATTAAGTATGACATATTTAAATATATGTCATCTACCTGTTGTATATCTGATTAAACTAATCAATTCATATTTCTAAATAATCAACATTGTTATAATATATAATAATAATGTTTAAATATTTTAAATTTTTTAAAAACAATCAATTTTATGATAATGCTTGAAATGATTAAATATTTAAAATATTTATGAAGTCTATATCAGTCACTGGATGGTGTGGATTAATGTTACGATGAGTTCTATGTAACAGGTCAAATATAATCTGTTTTAAAACGGAATCAACATGGAGAAGTAAATGAATAAATAAATTAATTCATGAGTACATAAATTCATTTATAAAATTCTAATAAACAACGATCTAGCCCCTTCGTGGCATATTGCTGTGAAACCAACTGGTAATACTGATAACAAAAAATACCAGTGATAAAAACTGTTGTAAATGTAAATAGAATAAATAAATAAATAAATACTCTGTGTGGTAGTCCAAACTTATAAATGCATCAAGTGTCATGTTCACAGGATCTGAGGATAGCTTACATCTCATAAATACATATCTGGTGAATAAAATTTCATAAAGCTCCAGGCTAACCAACTGATACATTAGCTCAATATATTGTTACTGGAAGGTAATAAAAATATGTGATGATAAATGAAGAAATATATAAAAGTATGAAGTAAATCAAATTTTATTCCAAGAATGGTTTCATAGAGACGTAGTTATTGATCCCCGGGTCTCTATGTGCACCTGACCTAAATATCCACTCCAACTCTAATTTCGCTAAAGCATTATTATTGTCCCCCATTCTTGGGCCAACTTCCAAAACTTGTAAAACTCTAAATCTAAACTGATGTGTCGGGTTCAAATTTATGTGTTTGGCCAGAGCATTCAGTTCATTATGTTTACGAATATCGTAAACATGGTTGTAAATACGTTCTTTCAGTCTCCTCTTAGTTAATCCAATATAGAAAGCCTGGCAGGAAATGCAATTAGCCATATATATTAAGTTCTTGGTGTTGCAATCTGTATATGTTCTCGGTGTAAAACCAAAGTGCCCTAGTGGATGTTTGTACTCTTGTATGGTGGTAATGTATTGACACATATTGCATTTCTTGCATGGAAACGTGCCCAGTGTTTCAGCCTCATTCTCTCTCATAATGAAATTACTATGTAGATTCTTAGAAAATTTTTTTTTCAAGTTATCACAAGTCCGGAATATAAAGGCAGGTTTATCACCTGCTAGTACCCTTATGTCATCTGTAGTGGTGAGTATATTCCAGTGTTTTATTATAATCTTCCTAATCTCACTGATATCATTGGTATATTTCAATATGAAAGTAACCTTGTTATCATGTGTATTGTACACTGGTTTACATTTGTCCACTAAATCCCTGTTACTCCCTTTCTTTGTCCCATTACTGAATTTGAGCATACTGGGATCAGTTGCAGGGGGTATAATGTCTTGCCTTATCCTTCTGATTAAGTTATGGCTATATCCCCTTGCCAAAAATAAAGATTTCATATTATCAGCTTCTTTTTGTAAGGCAACAGGATCCTTACATATCCTAGAGATCCTCGAGAATTGTCCCCTCATAATCCTGGAAAACATGAACCTAGGGTGCATACTGCTATAGTCTAGCATTGTGTTCCTCCAACATGTCTTTCTAAATAGTTTTGATGTCAATTTCCCGTCTTCATCAAAGTATAAGATCAAATCTAAGAAATTAATCTCTCTACTGGAACTCTCATATGTAAATTTTAGAAACGTGGTGGTCTCCTCTAGATATTCCACGAAACTCCTCAGTTCTTCCATTGTGCCATCCCATAGCATTATCACATCATCCACAAACCTCCTATACATTCATATCTTGTCCATCCATGGGCTATTAAATACATGTTTCTGCTCCCAGTAGTATAATACTAGATTGGCATAGGAGTTTGCGCATGGGGTGCCCATCGCGACACCCCATGTCTGCAGATAGTACTTGCTATTAAACATGAATATATTGCAGTATAACACCATGTCTAATAATTGGCTAACCAGGATCTGTCTATCACTTGAAAAATTACTATGTGTGACCATTAGCTCCCTCACAGCCTGCAAACCATATTCATTGGGAATGCATGTGAATAGGTCGCGAACATCTAGCGTAACTAAGACCAGTTTTCTATTGTTCTTATTTAAGAATTCAATGGATTCTAAGTCTTTCAATAAGTGTTGTGTGTCCCTGAGGATAGTATTAATATTATTTACCAGTGGTCTCAACATTTTCTCCAAAAATATGGAGATATTGTAAGTTGCCCACTGTCTACCTGACACAATGGGCCTCATGGGTAGCGGCTCTACTTCTTTATGTATCTTTGGTAGGCCCTTCAAAACTGGTATGAGTGGTTCTTCAATGTGTAAGAAGTCATGCATTTCTCGGCTGATTTGTCGACACATTAATAAATCGTACAGATTATCACTGACGCTATTGATAACACTCATAACACCCTCAGGTGTAAGTTCCTTGTATGTTTTATCCAGAGTCAGTGTTGTTTCTATAATAGTTGTATATTCTATTTTATCTAGTATGACAACCCCTCCCCCTTTGTCAGCACTTGTTACTACAATTTCATTGTTCTTTCGTAAATTCACCAAGGATTCATATTCAGCTTTATTTAGGTTGAAAAATCTATTCCTGACTTGCTTACTGGCATATAAGGCATACAGGTCTTTCTCGCATGATTTCACAAAACATTCTACACTGGATGGCAACATAGGAGAAAAAGTACTCCTGCACTTAAAATCATTCTTAAAGACATTCCCACAGTCACCTTTGTTTTTAAAAAACACTTTTATAGCTACTTTTCTAGCAAAAAGTCTCAAGTCTGTCAGGGTCTCAGAGAGTTTACTGTATTGCGAGGGAACGAAATTCAAACCACTATTTAAAAGTGATAGATCAGGTACAGATAAAGTATGTTTAGAGTAATTAAATACCAGGAAAGTCAATTCCAGTTCCTTTTTAGTTGTTGTTGTTCGTACCTGTCTGTTGAGAACCTCCGTTTCCTCGGTCCTCGGCTCACGGATCTCCCTCTGGTTGTAGTATTCATCCTGATTGGAAAAGGGGCATCCATGTTTCTATTAGGTGCCGCAGTGTATTTTCTGATTGTTCCTGTTCTAACTGAGTCTTCAGTTTGATGTAACGCTAACTGGTTGGGTAGCGGTGTTAAATTGTCCATATTACCAGCAGAGACCTCACTTCTGGCATTGGTCGACTCTCCTAAGGTATTCATAGCTGTAACTGAAGGTGCCAAGTTTGAACTGCTCACATCTCCGGCTTCCGGTTTTTTAGTGTGTGGGCGGAAAGTGCGATCCGTTCGGGTTGTGTCATTTTCTACTGTCCTCGGCCAAACAAATATATTCCCCACTCTGAAATCATGTACATCCCTAGTTAGTTTCCTTTGTTTTATATTTCTCAGTTTCTCACTATATAGATTAATCTGTGTCGATATACCATTCAACTTTCTAATAAACATTTCAGAGTTGAACCGCTCTGTGATGGCCTGATATGATACATCAATATCTTTCTGTAGGGCTGTCTCGAGTGGTTCAAAATACTCAATTAACAGGTGTATGTATTTGTTACTCAGTTCTAAGTTTAAGTCCTGCCATTTCTTCAATAGATCCGGATACAATTGGCCATAAGTAGGCATGCACAGAACGCGCATGCCTCTCGGTACTACTTTAAAGTTAAGACACGCTTGTAGATGTTTCCTCTGCCAGAAAAGTCTTTGTAATTTATATAAATTGTTCTCCAAATCTCTTAGTAAAGTATAGAAATCATTCACATTTATATCTTGATCATTCCTCATTGCCATATTGTCTGTTGTTTCTAAAAAGTCTAAGTTCAATAGCGGGTCACCTTTAGTTGGTAGAAATGCATCTATATCCAATAAACCCGTTCTTATTGCAGGCTTATAATCCAATTCAACATTTGTATTCTCCATAGCGTGGAGGTAGCAGCACAAGAACAAACAGTAAAATGTAGAAGCAAATTACCGCTGACACTCCTAAAGTATCCTGTAGCAAAAAACAGCAGCACGAACAGATGAAGCAACTAGCAGGATACACCACGAGAATACCACTGTGTAGATAAAAACTTCTTTATTCCACAACAAGTAAAACACAGAAGATAAGCGCTTTCGCGTGCTTCATGCACGCTTCATCAGATCTATTGAACATGATCATTCTATCACATTTTATAGTGAACAAACCTGTCAATTTAACATTAACAATTAACAATTGACTACCAATTAAAATTTAAAGCTCCATGCGCCAGTATTCTATTGTCATCACTCCAACACTGTCAAGCTACCTACTAGGTTCAAATAACGTATACTGTGAGTGGTAGCTGAATACCCAGTTTAATAGATGTCTGCATCTACCTAAAAAACATATAGCGCATATAAAAAACATTTCAAGAGGATAGTTCTAAAAAGCTTTTAAAAGCTTTTAAAAAATGCAGTGATTTGATATCATATACGATATATTAATTAACATATAAACAAATAAAGAAAAGATGCTGTCTGTGCTATTTTTCTATTAGTCGCTATCATCATATCCATTGCACTGTTTTATAAACTATTTGATGAAAAATTATAAGTACTTCATGGGCCTTCATTGAAATATCCACTCGTCCAACGACATCTCCACTCACCTATGGCGCTGATGGACTTTTCGCGTCATAGAATGATATTAAAACATTTGTTCAGCAAAATATCAGCAGACAACAAAGGTAAGCATGAAACAAAATAAACTTGATACAATGAATAAAAATGAATAAAAATGAATAAAAATGCGGTGTGCTGGTAAGACCCATCTATGCAGTATAACAATCAAGATGTTAATTCATGCAACACAAAACAATCTAATTTCAGACAATTCCCATACTGCTGTGGTTCAACGCAACAACGGGTATACAATTCCATGATAAACTAGGAGGTAAGTGTTGATATATATAATGTACATAATTCCTACCAACAAGAGAACCCTTGGACATAAACACATCCCAGTGTAAAACATTTAACTTTTTTTATCATTTCAAGCATTATCATAAAATAAAACTAGAAAAGTAGAAAAGTAGCTATAAAAGTGTTTTTTAAAAACAAAGGTGACTGTGGGAATGTCTTTAAGAATGATTTTAAGCGCAGGAGTACTTTTTCTCCTATGTTGCCATCCAGTGTAGAATGTTTTGTGAAATCATGCGAGAAAGACCTGTATGCCTTATATGCCAGTAAGCAAGTCAGGAATAGATTTTTCAACCTAAATAAAGCTGAATATGAATCCTTGGTGAATTTACGAAAGAACAATGAAATTGTAGTAACAAGTGCTGACAAAGGGGGAGGGGTTGTCATACTAGATAAAATAGAATATACAACTATTATAGAAACAACACTGACTCTGGATAAAACATACAAGGAACTTACACCTGAGGGTGTTATGAGTGTTATCAATAGCGTCAGTGATAATCTGTACAATTTATTAATGTGTCGACAAATCAGCCGAGAAATGCATGACTTCTTACACATTGAAGAACCACTCATACCAGTTTTGAAGGGCCTACCAAAGATACATAAAGAAGTAGAGCCGCTACCCATGAGGCCCATTGTGTCAGGTAGACAGTGGGCAACTTACAATATCTCCATATTTTTGGAGAAAATGTTGAGACCACTGGTAAATAATATTAATACTATCCTCAGGGACACACAACACTTATTGAAAGACTTAGAATCCATTGAATTCTTAAATAAGAACAATAGAAAACTGGTCTTAGTTACGCTAGATGTTCGCGACCTATTCACATGCATTCCCAATGAATATGGTTTGCAGGCTGTGAGGGAGCTAATGGTCACACATAGTAATTTTTCAAGTGATAGACAGATCCTGGTTAGCCAATTATTAGACATGGTGCTATACTGCAATATATTCATGTTTAATAGCAAGTACTATCTGCAGACATGGGGTGTCGCGATGGGCACCCCATGCGCAAACTCCTATGCCAATCTAGTATTATACTACTGGGAGCAGAAACATGTATTTAATAGCCCATGGATGGACAAGATACGAATGTATAGGAGGTTTGTGGATGATGTGATAATGCTATGGGATGGCACAATGGAAGAACTGAGGAGTTTCGTGGAATATCTAGAGGAGACCACCACGTTTCTAAAATTTACATATGAGAGTTCCAGTAGAGAGATTAATTTCTTAGATTTGATCTTATACTTTGATGAAGATGGGAAATTGACATCAAAACTATTTCGAAAGACATGTTGGAGGAACACAATGCTAGACTATAGCAGTATGCACCCTAGGTTCATGTTTTCCGGGATTATGAGGGGACAATTCTCGAGGATCTCTAGGATATGTAAGGATCCTGTTGCCTTACAAAAAGAAGCTGATAATATGGAATCTTTATTTTTGGTGAGGGGATATAACCATAACTTAGTCAGAAGGATAAGGCAAGACATTATACCCCCTGCAACTGATCCCAGTATGCTCAAATTCAGTAATGGGACAAAGAAAGGGAGTAACAGGAATTTAGTGGACAAATGTAAACCAGTGTACAATACACATGATAACAAGGTTACTTTCATATTGAAATATACCAATGATATCAGTGAGATTAGGAAGATTATAATAAAACACTGGAATATACTCACCACTACAGATGACATAAGGGTACTAGTAGGTGATAAACCTGCCTTTATATTCCGGACTTGTGATAACTTGAAAAAAAATTTTTCTAAGAATCTACATAGTAATTTCATTATGAGAGAGAATGAGGCTGAAACACTGGGCACGTTTCCATGCAAGAAATGCAATATGTGTCAATACATTACCACCATACAAGAGTACAAACATCCACTAGGGCACTTTGGTTTTACACCGAGAACATATACAGATTGCAACACCAAGAACTTAATATATATGGCTAATTGCATTTCCTGCCAGGCTTTCTATATTTGATTAACTAAGAGGAGACTGAAAGAACGTATTTACAACCATGTTTACGATATTCGTAAACATAATGAACTGAATGCTCTGGCCAAACACATAAATTTGAACCCGACACATCAGTTTAGATTTAGAGTTTTACAAGTTTTGGAAGTTGGCCCAAGAATGGGTGACAATAATAATGCTTTAGCGAAATTAGAGTTGGAGTGGATATTTAGGTCAGGTGCACATAGAGACCCGGGGATCAATAACTACGTCTCTATGAAACCATTCTTGGAATAAAATTTGATTTACTTCATACTTTTATATATTTCTTCATTTATCATCACATATTTTTATTACCTTCCAGTAACAATATATTGAGCTAATGTATCAGTTGGTTAGCCTGGAGCTTTATGAAATTTTATTCACCAGATATGTATTTATGAGATGTAAGCTATCTTCAGATCCTGTGAACATGACACTTGATGCATTTATAAGTTTGGACTACCACACAGAGTATTTATTTATTTATTTATTCTATTTACATTTACAACAGTTTTTATCACTGGTATTTTTTGTTATCAGTATTACCAGTTGGTTTCACAGCAAAATGCCACGAAGGGGCTAGATCGTTGTTTATTAGAATTTTATAAATGAATTTATGTACTCATGAATTAATTTATTTATTCATTTACTTCTCCATGTTGATTCCGTTTTAAAACAGAATATATATGACCTGTTACATAGAACTCATCGTAACATTAATCCACACCATCCAGTGACTGATATAGAATTCATAAATATTTTAATTATTTAATCATTTCAAGCATTATCATAAAATTGATTGTTTTTAAAAATTTTAAAATATTTAAACATTATTATTATATATTATAACAATGTTGATTATTTAGAAATATGAATTGATTAGTTTAATCAGATATACAACAGGTAGATGACATATATTTAAATATGTCATACTTAATCTATAGGATGCACCATTAAATGTATGATTTAAGTTCTTTCGATATTGTTGGTTGACCAGATAGGAATATATATTTTATATATATATTTTACATATATGAGAATTAGTTGGTTTTGAATACAACAAAGATCTAACAACCATGATATATGGGACTTTTGAACTACACCTTGACATAAAAAGTTAAATGTTTTACACTGGGATGTGTTTATGTCCAAGGGTTCTCTTGTTGGTAGGAATTATGTACATTATATATATCAACACTTACCTCCTAGTTTATCATGGAATTTTATACCCGTTTTTGCGTTGAACCACAGCAGTATGGGAATTGTCTGAAATTAGATTGTTTTGTGTTGCATGAATTAACATCTTGATTGTTATACTGCATAGATGGGTCTTACCAGCACACCGCATTTTTATTCATTTTTATTCATTGTATCAAGTTTATTTTGTTTCATGCTTACCTTTGTTGTCTGCTGATATTTTGCTGAACAAATGTTTTAATATCATTCTATGACGCGAAAAGTCCATCAGCGCCATAGGTGAGTGGAGATGTCGTTGGACGAGTGGATATTTCAATGAAGGCCCATGAAGTACTTATAATTTTTCATCAAATAGTTTATAAAACAGTGCAATGGATATGATGATAGCGACTAATAGAAAAATAGCACAGACAGCATCTTTTCTTTATTTGTTTATATGTTAATTAATATATCGTATATGATATCAAATCACTGCATTTTTTAAAAGCTTTTAAAAGGTTTTTAGAAATATCCTCTTGAAATGTTTTTTATATGCGCTATATGTTTTTTAGGTAGATGCAGACATCTATTAAACTGGGTATTCAGCTCCCACTCACAGTATACGTTATTTGAACCTAGTAGGTAGCTTGACAGTGTTGGAGTGATGACAATAGAATACTTGCGCATGGAGCTTTAAATTTTAATTGGTAGTCAATTGTTAATTGTTAATGTTAAATTGACAGGTTTGTTCACTATAAAATGTGATAGAATGATCATGTTCAATAGATCTGATGAAGCGTGCATGAAGCACGCGAAAGCGCTTATCTTCTGTGTTTTACTTGTTGTGGAATAAAGAAGTTTTTATCTACACAGTGGTATTCTCGTGGTGTATCCTGCTAGTTACTTCATCTATCCTTTAAATGTTCTAACAGCTGTTTCAAGTTCCTGCTCTTCCTATAAATAAACTTTGGTTCCTGGCCAGCAAATTGGGTAATTTCCTGATTGCCTAAAATCACCTTCCAGTTATCTCATGCACTGCAAAGTCTAGTTTACCTCATGTGTTGTTGAAATTGTGATAGTTTTTACATAAGTAAGACTACTAGGAAATTATCCTTTAGAATTTGAGAACAAGATTGTATACCACCCCACGGGCAGAGTAACCTATATCTACACATAGGATGATTTTATACCACTCCACCAATAGAATAGCCTATACCTACAAAAGGAACATTTTATACGTACAAACAGGAAGATTTTATACCACCCTACCGGCAGAGTAACCTATACCTACACACAGGAAGATTTTATACCACCCTACCGGCAAAGTAACCTATACCTACACACAGGAAGATTTTATACCACCCCACTGCCAGAGTAACCTATACCTACATACAGGAAGATTTTATACCACCCCACTGCCAGAGTAACCTATACGTACAAACAGGAAGATTTTATACCACCCCACGGGCAGAGTAATCTATACCTACACACAGGAAGATTTTATACCACCCTACCGGCAAAGTAACCTATACCTACACACAGGAAGATTTTATACCACCCACTGGCAGACTAACCTATACCTGCACACAGGAAGATTTTATACCACCCTACCGGCAAAGTAACCTATACCTACACACAGGAAGATTTTATACCACCCCACTGCCAGAGTAATCTATACCTACACACAGGAAGATTTTATACCACCCTACCGGCAAAGTAACCTATACCTACACATAGGATGATTTTATACCACCTACCGGCAAAGTAACCTATACCTACACATAGGATGATTGTATACCACCCCACCAATAGAATAACCTATACCTACAAACAGGAACATTTTATACTACCCCACTGCCAGAGTAACCTATACGTACAAACAGGAAGATTTTATACCACCCCACGGGCAGAGTAATCTATACCTACACACAGGAAGATTTTATACCACCTAAGGGCAGAGTAATCTATACCTACACATAGGAAGATTTTATACCACCTACCGGCAAAGTAACCTATACCTACACATAGGATGATTTTATACCACCTACCGGCAAAGTAACCTATACCTACACATAGGATGATTGTATACCACTCCACCAATAGAATAACCTATACCTACAAAAGGACATTTTATACTACCCCACTGCCAGAGTAACCTATACGTACAAACAGGAAGATTTTATACCACCCCACTGGCAGAGTAACCTATACCTACACACAGGAAGATTTTATACCACTCCACCAATAGAATAACCTATACCTACAAAAGGAACATTTTATACTACCCCACTGCCAGAGTAACCTATACGTACAAACAGGAAGATTTTATACCACACTACCGGCAAAGTAACCTATACCTACACATAGGATGATTTTATACCACTCCACCAGTAGAATAACCTATACCTACAAAAGGAACATTTTATACTACCCCACTGCCAGAGTAACCTATACGTACAAACAGGAAGATTTTATACCACCCCATTGGCAGAGTAACTTATACCTACACATAAGAAGATTTTATACCACCCCACTGGCAGAGTAACCTATACCTATACTCAGAAAGATGTTTATACCACCCCACCAGCAGAGTAACCTATACCTACACACAGGAAGATTTTATACCACCCTACCGGCAAAGTAACCTATACCTACACATAGGATGATTTTATACCACCCTACCGGCAAAGTAACCTATACCTACACATAGGATGATTTTATACCACTCCACCAATAAAATAACCTATACCTACAAAAGGAACATTTTATACTACCCCACTGCCAGAGTAACCTATACGTACAAACAGGAAGATTTTATACCACCCCCATTGGCAGAGTAATTTATACCTACACA
This sequence comes from Protopterus annectens, assembly GCF_019279795.1. Taxonomy (NCBI): domain Eukaryota; kingdom Metazoa; phylum Chordata; order Ceratodontiformes; family Protopteridae; genus Protopterus; species Protopterus annectens. The sequence goes on along the minus strand of NC_056726.1, from coordinate 555,911,012 downwards.
TAAGAAGATTTTATATCACCCCACTGGCAGAGTAACCTATACCTATACTCAGGAAGATTTTTACACCACTCCACCAGCAGAGTAACCTATACCTACACACAGGATGATTTTATACTTCCCCAGCAGCACAGTAACCTATCTCTGTACACAGGAAGATGTTATACCACCTCACTGGCAAAGTAATCTATACCTACACACAGGAATATTTTATACCACCCCACCAGCAGAGTAACATATACCTATACTCAGGAAGATTTTTATACCACCCCACCAGCAGAGTAACCTATACCTACACACAGGATGATTTTATACTTCCCCACCAGCACAGTAACCTATCTCTGTACACAGGAAGATGTTATACCACCTCACTGGCAAAGTAACCTATACCTACACACAGGAAGATTTTATACCACCCCACCAGCAGAGTAACCTATACTATACTCAGGAAGATTTTATATCACCCAACTGGCAGAGTTACCTATACCTACATACCGTAAGACTGTATACTTCCAAAATACAAAAAAAATTAATTAAGTTTTCTATCTTCTGCAACCATTCTTCTTTTAAAAACTTTTATTAAATTGTCACTTAAGACATGCACACATAAACTTTAATAGAAAAGAAAACAACAAATATGAACATCTATTGTTTAAATGCAGTATACACTATGTATGTTTTTTTTCTTTTTCTCTTTCTTTTTAACAATTATTGACACAATTACATAAATTGCTCAATTTCTGCCTTCCCTTAAACCTCACCCCCCTCCTTAAAATTATTCTGCTTGTATTGTTCTTACAAATTTCATTTATGACTATGTAATTTGCTCTTTCCCTTTTCTAAAGCTCCATCTTTAGTTAATATGTCTCTCTTAAAATATTCAGTACTTTATATGGGTCTACTTCAGTAGACCGACAGTACACAAGAACGGCATCCATAACACCGAGACGAAATAACCGACAAGCCATAACACTGAACGTTCATAACACTGACACTCCAAATATTTGACAACTAATAAAATCAGCCCATACACATGTCAATATAGCTGCCCACATTGCTATGCTTAGGAAATGCTAAACATTAAAATCATCCCACTATAAGGACATCAGACTACATATGAAGCAAGTACTAACCATTACATGTAACCCAGAAGTATAAATGCAGCATTAGAATTTGTAACTGGTGTCCCACACTGAAGAAAGCATGGCTGAATCCATATTAGAAGCTCCAGGAACCATTGGGGAGACGTACTCTACAGTAATGTCACAAAAAGGCAAGCACATACTGGTAATTGAAGGATATTTGTACCATCTAGAGAAGTGTAGAGGTAGTAAAAGATACTGGGCTTGTAAATTGAAAATAACACATGGCTGTAGGGCTGGAGCTGTAACTACGTTGCTACCAGGGGGTGATAGGTTAATGAAATCGGTAGCTCACCATCACACAGGTGATCCTGGGGAAGTAGACAGATATAGAGTATGTCATGAGTTGAAAACCAGAGTGAAATACAGTTGGGACACCCCTTGTCTTCTGGTAGAGGATGATTTACAATCAACGTCCCTAGATAGTGTAGATAGTATTCCCAACAGAAAGTCGCTACTACAGCAAATCGGCTGAGTGAGAAGAAAGGCAAGTGTACGAAGCAGCAGTAATGCAGTAACACTACACACCATAGACTTCAAGGATTACCCACTGAAAGATGGAATGTTTGTAAGCAAGGTCATAACTGATGCAACAACAGACACCATAGTAGTGGTGTTCAGTACTGTGAAGAACCTGTATGATCTCAGCCAGGCTACCATTTGGCTTATGGATGGCACCTTCTTTAAGAAAGGTGTAACCATCAGACAACTCTACAGTATACACGGGCTGATAAAGTGTGGCACATATAGTAAAACTGTACCATTACTATATACTTTCATGTCAAAAAAGTCCTTAAAGTTGTACAATTACCTCTGGCATTGTACATTTCATTTGCTATCAGAGCAAGGATTCAAGGTGATAGTTAAGTTTGTTCTCTGCACCTTTGAGATAGCAGCACTGAAAAGTGTACATTTCAATGTACCTGGAGCCCTTTCGAAGGGCTGTCTCTTTCATTTCGGCCAGAACATCTGGTGCAAAGTGCAGTCCCTTGGATTAGCATCAGTATACAATACCAATCCATCCTTTCAACTGCATGTTAAGTCCCTAGTAGCCCTTGCTTTCCTGCCAGAGTCAGAAGTCAGTACTACCTTTGAGCTTCTAAAGGGGGTGTTCCCTGAGGAGGGTAAGGAACTTCTCTGTTATTTCTGCGATTGGTATTTGTATGGAAAGAAGCGTATGTTTAATACACGTACATGTGCCAATATACGCTTCCCACCACTATTCCTAGTTCCATTTTGGAATGTGAGTGACTTAAATGACCTCTTCCGGCCATGCACTCAAAACTCAGTAGAGGCATGGCATCGTAGACTAAAGTGCTTGTTAGGTGCCAGGAATACAGACTTGCATATCCTACTAGTTGCTTTAGTCCATGAACAAAACCATGTGGACAAACTACGAGTGCGGATGGTGACAGGATGTCCACCTTCTCCAAAGCAGAGGCAGCTAGTGATACGGCATGAACAATTCTGGACTGTACTCACCCACAGAATGTCATATTCAAACCTGGACTTTGTGAAAGCCATAGCTCGGCTACTGAGGATGTAATGTATGTGTGTTTCACATGAAAGATGTAAGGTGGCTGTATTTCACATAATGTAATCACAGGATATATGGTGTACTTCAGCAACAGACAAGCACGGCACTCACTTATGTGTTAATGGATGACGTTTGACATTGTCTACCATGGTACTTTTTGAACTTGTTGGTCATGTAACTACAGTATGTAAATAAAGGACAAAGAATTCTATATTTGTTTGCGGGTAATCACTGTTTGGATTTTTCACTGCGTAGGGCAAAGGTATTTTTGAACTTGTGTGATGTTTCCACGTGTGCATGACCTTAAAATGTACATTCTCAAATCGTTGGTGTAGGGCTCGCTTGTGTTTTGTCGATATTTTAAACGTCAGTGTTTTGAGACTCGATATTTTGAACATACGGTGTTGTGAAGTTTCTGTTATTTCGTCTCTGTGTTGTGAATGTCGTTCTTATGTAGTGTCGGTCTACTGAAGTAGACCCTTATTTAGGTCTACTTCAGTAGACTGACAGTACACAAGAACGACATCTATAACACCGAGACGAAATAACCGACAATCCATAACACCGAACGTTCATAACACTGACACTCCAAATATTCGACATCTAATAAAATCAGCCCATACACATGTCAATATAGCTGCCCACATTGTTATGCTTAGGAAATGCTAACATTAAAATCATTCCACTATAAGGACATCAGAGTTCATATGAAGCAAGTACTAACGGTTACATGTAACCTGGAAGTATAAATGCAGCACTAGAATTTGTAACTAGTGTTCCACACCGAAGAAAGCATGGCTGAATCCATATCAGAAGCTCCAGGAACCATTGCGGAGACGTACTCTACAGTAATGTCGCAAAAAGGCAAGCACATACTGGTAACTGAAGGATATTTGTACCATCTAGAGGGGTGTAGACGTAGTAAAAGATACCGGGCTTGTACGCTGAAAATAACACATGGCTGTAGGGCTAGAGCTGTAACTACGTTGCTACCAGGGGGTGATAGGTTAATGAAATCGGTAGCTCACCATCACACAGGTGATCATGGGGAAGTAGACAGATATAGAGTATGTCATGAGCTGAAAACCAGAGCGAAATACAGTCAGGACACCCCTTGTCTTCTGGTAGAGGATGCTTTACAATCAACGTCCCTAGATAGTGTAGATAGTATTCCCAACAGAAAGTCGCTACAACAGCAAATCGGCCGAGTGAGAAGGAAGGCAAGTGTATGAAGCAGCAGTAATGCAGTAACACTGCACACCATAGACTTCAAGGATTACCCACTAAAAGATGGAATGTTTGTAAGCAAGGTCATAACTGATTCAACAACAGACACCACAGTAGTGGTGTTCAGTACTGTGAAGAACCTGTTTGATCTCAGCCAGGCTACCATTTGGCTTATGGATGGCACCTTCTTTAAGAAAGGTGTGACCATCAGACAACTCTACAGTATACGCGGGCTGATAAAGCGTGGCACATATAGTAAAACTGTACCACTACTATATGCTATCATGTCAAAAAAGTCCTTAAAGTCGTACAATGACCTCTGGCATTGTATATTTCATTTGCTAACAGAGCAAGGATTCGAGGTGACAGTTAAGTTTGTTCTCTGCGACTTTGAGATAGCAGCACTGAAAAGTGTACGTCTCAATTTACCTGGAGCCCATTCGAAAGGCTGTCTCTTTCATTTTGGCCAGAACATCTGGTGCAAAGTGCAGTCCCTTGGATTAGCATCAGTTTACAATACCAATCCATCCTTTCGACTGCATGTTAAGTCCCTAGTAGCCCTTGCTTTCCTGCCAGAGTCAGAAGTCAGTACTACCTTTGAGCTTCTAAAGGGGGTGTTCCCTGGGGAGGGTAAGGAGCTTCTCCATTATTTCTGCGATTGGTATGTGTATGGGAAGAAGCGTATGTTTAATACACGTACATGTGCCAATATACGCTTCCCACCACTATTCCCAGTTCCATTTTGGAATGTGAGCGACTTAAATGACCTCTTCCTGCCACGCACTCAAAACTCAGTAGAGGCGTGGCATCGTAGACTAAAGTGCTTTTTAGGTGCCAGGAATACGGACTTGCATATCCTACTAGTTGCTTTAGTCCATGAACAAAACCGTGTGGACAAACTACGAGTGCGGATGGTGACAGGATGTCCACCTTCTCCAAAGCAGAGGCGGCTAGTGATACGGCATGAACAAGTCCGGACTGTACTCACCCACAGAATGTCATTTTCAAACCTGGACTTTGTGAAAGCCATAGCTCGGCTATTGAGGATGTAATTTGTGTGTGTTTCACATGAAAGATGTAAGGTGGCTGTATTTAACATAATGTAATCACAGGATATATGGTGTACTTCAGCAACAGACAAGCATGGCACTCACTTATGTGTTAATGGATGACGTTTAACATTGTCTACAATGGGACTTTTTGAACTTGTTGGTCATGTAACTACAGCATGTAAATAAAGGACACAGAATTCTATATTTGTTTGCGGGTAATCACTGTTTGGATTTTTCACTGCATTGGACGAAGGTATTTTTGAACTTGTGTGATGTTTCCACGTGTGCATGGCATTAAAATGTGCATTCTCAAATCGTTGGTGTGGGGCACGCTTGTGTTTTGTCAGTGTTTTAATCGTCAGTGTTTTGAGGCTCGATATTTTAAACATACGATGCTGTGAAGTTTCGGTTATTTCGTCTCTGTGTTGTGAATGTCGTTCTTGTGTAGTGTCGGTCTACTGAAGTAGACCCTTATTTCGGTCTACTTCAGTAGACCAACAGTACACAAGAACGACATCCATAACACCGAGACGAAATAACCGACAATCCATAACACCGAACGTTCATAACACTGACACTCCAAATATTCGACAGCTAATAAAATCAGCCCATACACATGTCAATATAGCTGCCCACATTGCTATGCTTAGGAAATGCTAAACATTAAAATCATCCCACTATAAGGACATCAGAGTACATATGAAGCAAGTACTAACCGTTACATGTAATCCAGAAGTATAAATGCAGCATTAGAATTTGTAACTAGTGTCCCACACCGAAGAAAGCATGGCTGAATCCATATTAGAAGCTCCAGGAACCAGTGGGGAGATGTACTCTACAATAATGTCGCAAAAAGGCAAGCGCATACTGGTAATTGAAGGATATTTGTACCATCTAGAGGGGTGTAGACGTAGTAAAAGATACCGGGCTTGTACGCTGAAAATAACACATGGCTGTAGGGCTAGAGCTGTAACTACGTTGCTACCAGGGGGTGATAGGTTAATGAAATCGGTAGCTCACCATCACCCAGGTGATCCTGGGGAAGTAGACAGATATAGAGTATGTCATGAGTTGAAAACCAGAGCGAAATACAGTCGGGACACCCCTTGTCTTCTGGTAGAGGATGCTTTACAATCAACGTCCCTAGATAGTGTAGATAGTATTCCCAACAGAAAGTCGCTACTACAGCAAATCGGCCGAGTGAGAAGGAAGGCAAGTGTATGAAGCAGCAGTAATGCAGTAACACTACACACCATAGACTTCAAGGATTACCCACTGAAAGATGGAATGTTTGTAAGCAAGGTCATAACTGATGCAACAACAGACACCACAGTAGTGGTGTTCAGTACTGTGAAGAACCTGTATGATCTCAACCAGGCTACCATTTGGCTTATGGATGGCACCTTCTTTAAGAAAGGTGTGACCATCAGACAACTCTAAATTATACACAAGCTGAAAAAGTGCGGCACATATAGTAAATCTGTACCACTACTATATGCTTTCATGTCAAAAAAGTCCTTAAAGTTGTACAATTATCTCTGGCATTGTACATTTCATTTGCTATCAGGGAAAGGATTCGAGGTGACAGTTAAGTATGTTCTCTGCGACTCTGAGATAGCAGCACTGAAAAGTGTACATCTCAATGTACCTGGAGCCCATTCAATGGGCTGTCTCTTTCATTTCGGCCAGAACATCTGGCGCAAAGTGCAGTCCCTTGGATTAGCATCAGTATACAATACTAATCCATCCTTTCAACTGCATGTTAAGTCACTAGTAGCCCTTGCTTTCCTGCCAGAGTCAGAAGTTAGTACTACCTTTGAGCTTCTAAAGGGGGTGTTCCCTGAGGAGGGTAAGGAGCTTCTCCATTATTTCTGCGATTGGTATGTGTATGGGAAGAAGCGTATGTTTAATACACGTACATGTGCCAATATACACTTCCCACCACTATTCCCAGTTCCATTTTGGAATGTGAGCGACTTAAATGACCTCTTCCGGCCATGCACTCAAAACTCAGTAGAGGCGTGGCATCATAGACTAAAGTGCTTGTTAGGTGCCAGGAATACAGACTTGCATATTCTACTAGTTGCTTTAGTCCATGAACAAAACCGTGTGGATGAACTACGAGTGCGGATGGTGACAGGATGTCCACCTTCTCCAAAGCAGAGCCGGCTAGTGATACGGCATGAACAATTCCGGACTGTACTCACCCACAGAACGTCATATTCAAACCTGGACTTTGTGAAAGCCATAGCTCAGCTATTGAGGATGTAACGTGTGTGTATTTCACATGAAAGATGTAAGGTGGCTGTATTTCACATAATGATGAACTTAAAACAGCTTCGGTCCAAACTGAAAACAACTTAAAAACGATACTAGATGCTCGGTGACTGAATATGAACTGAAAGTAACCACACAGCCAGATATAATTTTAGCGCTTTCTTCCACTCTTTAATTTTAACGTGAACTTCCTCAGAAAAAACAGGAAGTCTCCCAAACTCCTGGTTTTATACTTACAAACAGGATGTGATGTAACTTTACTTATACAATTCGTAATGAATATTCTAATGAATGTACTATTAAATACATATCAAAATGAAATATCATAATATTTTATAAAAGACATTTCTGTGTTCAGAATGTATACCATTGTAATAATGTTTGACACACAGTCTAATGTACATAAATAAGTTATTACAATGACTAAATAAAATAAAATCATTAATTAAGATTAGTTAAAAAACTAAATGCAAGTGAGGAGGTGTGCATAAATGTGCTGTTGTGCACATGTGTCTGTCTACATTTCTCTATACTCTCCCCCCCCACACACACACCCCCACCCACACACACACACACACACACACACACACACACACCTCCACACACACACACACATATATATATATATATATATATATATATATATACACACACACACCCCTATATATGTATTGAAAATAAGTACCCCCATAGATATTCTAAACACTTGTATGATGTACGTGCATGAAACCTATACATTAACACACATATACATACATGTATACATATACACGTATGTGTATTTTCATATACACACACATATACATGTGCCCGTGCACAAACATTAGCCTCTCCATATGTCTGGGCGTGTAAACTAGTCCCCCTAAACTTATTCAACCAAAATCTATATTGTCATTTCCACACTGAGTGAATCCAGACAAATAGTGAAAGGAAATATTTCTCTAATTACCTCTGTAATAGGAAGCATTTGATGTTAATCGCTTCATTCAAACCTGGGGGTTCATCTGCTCCTAAACATAACTGCCATAGTGTCTCTTTTTGTTCTAATTTATTGTTTAAATCACCCAATAGTAAACCTTTCTCCACAGAGTCTAGGACGAAAAACTCAAACTTCTTAAAATCCGAACACACCTGAGAATGTCTCGCCAAATAATTATTTTTATCTTTGTTTTTAATGGCTAAAGTGTGTTCATAAATCCTGCGTTTTAACATCCTTTTGGTTTTACCTACATAATAATTGTCACATGTTAGACAAGTTGCAATATATACCACATATTCACTGTGACAATTATAATACTTCTGTGCCAAAAATGTCTTGTTGATATGCTTAAGCGTCACAAAAGAGGTGTTACTAATATATCGACACTGTCTACAATTTTGGCACGCAAAGGTTCCTTTCTTTTTACTTATTTCCCTTGTAGGTACTTTATTTGCTCTATTATCATGTTCTAAAATGCTTTTTATGTTGGTTACATTCTTGTATGTGAAGTATGGTTTTAAACCTACACATGACATAAGTTCTCTGTTCCCAAGAATTATTCTCCAGTTTTTTTCTATAATTTCTCTAATGTACCACATTTCATTAGATATTGGGAGAGGAAAAGCGGTGTAGAATTCATTTGACCCTTGACTTTTTTCTATAGTACCTATTGATATTTCTTCCATGTTGACTAACTTATTAATAGTCAAAATTAGTCTAGCTACACCATCTCGAAGCCTTTTTACTTCATTCTCTAACCTCTTTACCCAATATTTTTTGTATCCTCTTTCCAAAAACAGATTTCTTAACAGCAGTAATTCCTCACAATAGATCTTGTCTTCTGATGTTAATCTACTAAGCCTAATCATTTGGCCTTTGATAACGTTTTTCTTCATATGAATTGGATGCAGGCTGTCTTTGTGTAGGTATTGATTAGTAAAACAAGGCTTTCTGTATATTTTACTGTGTAAAATATTTTGTGCGGAATCCATATATAGGCAGATATCCAAATAATTTATTGACCTGCCATAACCACTATGTTTAAATATCAAAAAACTTGTTGTCTTGTTTAAATCATACACCATACTTTCAAACTCAGTTTTTTCCCCATCCCATACAAACACCAAATCATCTATGTACCTACCATAGAACCTTGCTTTGCCAAAATCAGGATGCTTTTTGAGATATTCCTGTTCCCAATTCGACATAACAATATTAGCAAAGGCCGGGGCAACCCTGGCCCCCATTGCCACTCCAGACGTTTGCTTATAAATATTGTTGTCAAACTTGAAAAAGTTATTATCTAATACTATTTCCATTAAAGCACAAATGGTGTTGATTTTTGAACTTCCCAAAACTGTATTTTGTGTAAGGTAGTTCCTTAAATATTCTATTCCCAACTCTTGGTTTATAGAGGTATATAAACTCTTGACATCAAGAGTCGCGAAATTTATATCATCCAGCTTGAAATTTGATCGTCCCAGACTCTCCAATAGGTGCCAAGAATCTCTGATGAAATACTCAGCTTTTTGTGCTATTGGATTCAAGATGTTATCTAACCAAATCGAGATATTTTCGGTTTTTGAGTGTTTGGCTGACACTATAGGCCTAAAAGTTAGGTCTTCGTTATTACAATGTAACTTCAGAATACCAAAAAAAATTGCCTAACCTAGGTTGTTCTATCATCAAAAAATCATAATCCAAGTTATCTATTTCTTCCTGACACAACATGTCAAAAAGATGTGTATCTACTCTCCTATAACTGTTCAAGACAAATTCCATACTAACTCTTGTGTAATTGTTAGTGTGTGTGTATATATATATATATATATGTGTGTGTGTGTGGAGGTGTGTGTGTGTGTGTGTGGGTGGGTGTGTGTGTGTGTGTGGGGGGGGAGAGTATAGAGAAATGTAAACAGACACATGTGCACAACAGCACATTTATGCACACCTCCTCACTTGCATTTAGTTTTTTAACTAATCTTAATTAATGATTTTATTTTATTTAGTCATTGTAATAACTTATTTATGTACATTAGACTGTGTGTCAAACATTATTACAATGGTATACATTCTGAACACAGAAATGTCTTTTATAAAATATTATGATATTTCATTTTGATATGTATTTAATAGTACATTCATTAGAATATTCATTACGAATTGTATAAGTAAAGTTACATCACATCCTGTTTGTAAGTATAAAACCAGGAGTTTGGGAGACTTCCTGGTTTTTCTGAGGAAGTTCATGTTAAAATTAAAGAGTGGAAGAAAGCGCTAAAATTATATCTGGCTGTGTGGTTACTTTCAGTTCATATTCAGTCACCGAGCATCTAGTATTGTATTTCACATAATGTAATCACAGGATATATGGTGTACTTCAGCAACAGACAAGCATGGCACTCACTTATGTGTTAATGGATGACGTTTGACATTGTCTACCATGGGACTTTTTGAACTTGGTCATGTAACTACAGTATGTAAATAAAGGACACAGAATTCTATAGTTGTTTGCGGGTAATCACTGTTTGAATTTTTCACTGCGTTGGGTGAAGGTATTTTTGAACTTGTGTGATGTTTCCACATGTGTATGGCATTAAAATGTACATTCTCAAATCGCTGGTGTGGGGCTCACTTGTGTTTTGTCAGTGTTTTAAACGTCAGTGTTTTGAGGCTTGATATTTTGAACATACGGTGTTGTGAAGTTTCGGTTATTTCGTCTCAGTGTTGTGAATGTCGTTCTTTATTTGCAATTGGTTTAGATTTTGATTTCTATTTTCTATTAATTGTTTTATTTTCAGCTGATAGCATTATGCCTAGTAAGGTTTTACTATGTGAAGGCAATTAGGATCCTGAGTCCCAGCTCAAAAGACTAATTTCCTTAGTTAGAGTCATTTGCTGCTCAAACATTTCTGACAGTACTCTATAAGGAATTTTTTAAATTTGTCAACTTGTTACACTCCACAAAAAAACATGTCCCTAGTTATTGTTCTCTTCTCCATCACAGCTCCCACATTTTCTATCTACCTGAGGAAAAATTCTCTGATGTTTGCTTGGATATGTAAATACCTATGCAAACACTTACAAGCAAAAATTCCAAACCTTCTGGACTTTGCTGCATAATTGAGGGCAATAAAGATGCCCTCCTATTGTTTTTTTTGTAAATTATCTTTAAAGTCTTTCTTTACATTCTTTTCCAGTCTTATATGGCTGATTTTTATAGTTATCATGCAGTATTTTAAATGCTTATTAATTATCGTTTTTTAATAGTGGCTTCTCTTTTAGACATGACTAAAATTCCACCTGAGCTAGGCTTTCACTTAACAGTCCCCTATCATGTTCTCTTTGTCTATACTCTGATATTAATTCCTGGTAGAGAAGGCAATTTCTAACCTGCAATCCACACTTCTGCTTGACTTCATCCCACTGTATTAAAGTTCTGTCTCTAATTATTGGTTCCCAATATCTTGGTCCTTTTGCCACTTTTCTCCAGTAAAGTCCTACCCCCTCTTGTCTAGTTTGTATACCCCTACTTGCTGTCATCCTAAATGCCAATGTCTTCTTTCTCCATTTCTGTGTTGGCTCTGTTTTTAGTATACTTCAGGAATATAATATTCTGTATGGCTGTTGTTATTCTCCTCAAGGATCTATATTCAATATTCTACTCTCTCCTTATTTCTCAGATTTTCCTCCTATTTCATTATTATCCCCTTCCAGTTTGATTTATCACCTTCTGCTTGTGTTATGTGCATGAGCCATAACTGTGTAGCTCTAACATAGCCATTCAAATCAGGGAATCCTGAAACATCTTGCTCTATGAAGATGATCAACTTATCCCACATAATATTTGCCTTATTCCCCCTCCAAAATAAATTCCTTTATCTCTTTATTAATTATTGTCCACAGCTTCTCCTCTGGCTGATAAGAATAAGCATGACCCATGTATAAAACTAATGGTTCTCAAACATTTTCACTGCTTGTATCTTACTATCCAAATCCATAATCAAGAGCTTCCAGGTTCTCAATTTTTGTATTGACCTTTGCTTAGTCTCTTCCCACATTTCCATATCTGCCATAAAAGAATCCTTTTTAATCCATGCACCTAAGTGCTTCGTCTTATCACGTCCACATAAATATGGGCATTACTAAACCAATTCATGTGTAGGTTCCCAGTTTACTGCTATAGCCTTTGCTTTGCCTTCATTAATTTTATATCTTGAAAAAACATGAAACTGTCTCAAAATATTCTATAACCCTGGAATGTCCTTTTCTGTATTTATGAAGTACAAAATAATATCACCTGCAAATAAAGCTACATTTTCTTGATTACCATATTAGGTATATCCTTGAATTTGTCCATATCTTATTTTATGTGCCAGTGGCTCTAAATATAGGGCAAATAACCCTCTACCTGCTTTTTCTATTCAAGTACAACCTATCTGACCTTTCTGATATCCTCATAATTAATTATTTTATTTTTTATTTTAAATTTGTTTACCAGGAGTGTCCACTGGGCCAGAATGAGCCCGTTTTCAGTGAAGGCCTGGGGAGAAAAGCTCCAAGGAGACATAAGTATAACATACAGTAAAACTGACATTAATACAACAAACAACTAAGTTACAAATTGGAGTAAAACTACTATTAGCTACAGCAAGTTAATATTACTTACCTATGTGATGAAGACATTTAGCAATCTTAAATGTATCATAATGTTATATGAAATATAAGGAAGGGAGAAGTGATTGATGACTATGAGTATTTCAGAGGGCAATGTGTAGTAGAATGGTGTTGACAAGTGGTGGCAAGGTGGTGGTTAAGAGATAAGTTAGAGTGTAGAAAAGAATAGAGGAGCGTTATTGTGTGGATGGTATGAGAGATGGAATGTGAAATGAGTGAGAGAGTAACAATAGTGGAGGATGATAGATGGATGGATAGTGAAATGAGTGAGAGAGTAATAGTAGTGGAGTAATAATCCTATTATTCAATCAGGGAATGCCAATGCCTCCATTGCTCAACTTATATATGCCCAGCTGAGTCTATCAAATGTTTTCTCTGAATCAAGGCCATTCAATAAATAGCAGTATTCTCATTCATTCTACTCCCCTCTAGATCATCACTGTTCTATTAATGTTGTCAGATTTGTGTCTCCCCTCTACAAAACCACAGTGCTCCATATCTACTAATTTTTGCAGTATGTTTGCTATTGTCTTACCACTATAGATATAAACACTTTACAATCATGGTTTAACATTGAAATGGGTTCATATGAACCTGGGTCTGAAAGGTCCTTACCCTCTTTGTGTAGTAAGCCACCAAAACCTTTTTCCAAGATATTGATGCATCCCCCTTTTAAAATATTGTTAAACAAAATCTTCCAGATCATTATCACTTTTTCCTCCTAATTTCAGAACTTCCATAGAGATGGTGTCTGTTCTTGGAGGCTTCCCTATTAATTGATTATACATCAAATTTTAGTCTCATCTTTTCCTTTCTTTAATTGTTGAGTTTCATCTACCTCTAGCCTTGGCATAATTAAGTCTTCCATAAATATTTCCATTTTGCCTCATCATGGTTTCTACATTAATATCATTATGCAAATTTCATAAAATTTCAAAAATATCTCTAAACGTATATAAGTTCTTTGGTTATTTTTCCTGTCATTTTGTTCCTAACTTCAGTGACACCCCTTTCTATTTTCTGTTGCCTAAGTCCCTGTGCTAAATGTTTTTGAGCACTGGAGTTTCAGCAACCTTTCTTAACTCAAGCATATTATTCAAATCCTGTCTTGTTTTTCTCTTTAACACTTAGTGGTTGCTCCTTTCCTTCTTCAGGCAGATTCCCTTTATTCTGTAATACTTCAGCCTTTGTCAACCCCTAAGTAAGTCCTATTACTTCTTTCCCATATCTTTTCATCTTTTAATTCTACCCTATTTTATTCTCTGCTTTTATTTTACTGCACTCACAAGCTATCCCTTCTGAAGAAATATCTATCTTCCCTAATACCGCTCCATTGATTTCTACTACCCATTCCTTAAATTACTCACTTTTTAGCAAGTAAGAAAGTGCCAGTGTCTCTGTTTTGCTTCATTACCTCACATCGTTATCTTAGTTTTTATTAGTGCATAATCTGAAATAGTTATTGGATGTGTGTCAAAAATTTCAATTCAATGCTCCTGCCCTTGTGAATTATAAATTCTATCCAGTCTAGTCCAGTTATTGTACCCTAGGGAATAATATGTAAATTCCGATTCCCTACTACTGAATTCAGATTTTCCATATCAAATATACTCACATATTTCTTCAAAAATATACCCTTTCTTGTTATATATTCTCTTCTAGGTCCTCCTGATACATCATCACTATTGTAAACCAAGTTCCAGTCCCCACCTATAAATAATATTCCCTGCAGAAAGTTGATTATTTCTCCCAAAATTTGTTTATGTTTCATCATAGCAGTTTTTGCTGGGATATAAACAAATGCCACCATAATCCTACCCCTCTGCCAATAGCTGCTTAGTGCCACAAATCTATTGTTGCTGTCTGTTTTCCTATTCTGTCATTACTGGAGTCCCTCTAGCACTTAGTATTATTACACCCCTTTTCCTGTGCCCCTGATATTCTGCTGAATATTCATTCTGAAATCCTTTCATTCTCAAATTCCCATGCTCATTTCTATTCAATTGTGTCTCTTGCAAAATTCTCCATGCCTTTCATCATTCTGTCCTGTTTTCCAAGACTATTTGCTTAAAAACTCTTGTTTATAGCTTAAACTAAAGACATTAATCTTGACAACCACCCTTGGGAAAACAGGGGGGGGGTGTTACTATCATAATTTTACATAAATCAATACACTTTGACACTTCCCGATGCCAGCAATCCAAGATAATGACATTATATTAACTTTAACATGGTTCTGACTAGCTTTTTGTGTCTTGTTACAATGAAAAATGCTAACTTTAACATCTTTCTCTCACTGATCAGTCACTGATTAGAGCTCTAACCTCACATTTAAAATACCCATCACTGCACATTATGTAAAATTACTTTCTATATAATTTGCAATTTGCATCAGGATTTTTTATACAACTATGATTAAAAAAGAACAAAAACTGTTTTATTTAAAATTACCTTTTCATTCTCTCCCGTTTTCTTCTAAGTATTAATGAAATACTGCGGGGTATATGCTTTACAGTTCACCCACAAGTTTAACAAGGTCAACATAGTACTAAACTTTTTCAACAACTTTTTCTAGAAAAGTCATATTTAATATGTCTATTCATGCATCTGTTAGGATTGATGCTTTATAGTCTCCCATTTATTCTCTAATTTCAGTTCTGCCTGCCTTCTACTTGATCATCTATATCTCCCAACACCAACCACTGGTTGAAGTCTAAGGCACTCATCATTCTTCTAGTCAGCTACTGTGAATTTTTTTTGGTCTCTCAAATATTCTTCTTTGCAGCAATTGAAAGTTTCTTTGACAAAGACTATCTATGGGCTTTGCTTTGAGAATACTGAGGAAGATAATGCATTCTTCTTGCTGGCATACTCCTTGTTGGATGAACATTTTATTTTCCTCCTTAGACTTCTTTGTATCAAAAAAAGTCTTTAATACTCCAGGAAGAAGTATTCTGAAAAACACTGGATGCAGCAACATGAATCTTACAACTGTGTCTCAACCTTCCATGACTGGTGGGGTAAGCTTGCTTCTCTTCAGCCTGTGTACAGTGAATAATCATTTTCCACAAGCACTTTGTCATTCCCATGTCTTAATATGTTTCTTTTCTGTCACAGTTGTGTCAGGATTAACTCTTTCTGCTGATATGGTTGCATTCTTCACTAAAGTAGGTCTTGGCTGCTTTTTCATGATCAGGTTTGGACCACACACACAGAATGTGGCCTTTCAATTAACAAATCCTGCTATGGTAAAATCAATGCAATCTGTTCCTTTCAATTTCTCTGGTACAGCAGACAAATTTTAATATCTAATTTCTTTTCCATTTGACTCAACCTGTGAGTTATTGGATCTGATCAGATTTGAGGTGGCACTTCAGAATTTTCAGATCTGAAGCTTCACCTCATCTCCCATAATGCACTGCATAACTAAATTTCCTCAGATCTAATTTGCTGTTTTTCACAGACAGACATGTTCTATGAAGCTCCTATCAGCTAAGGGCAGTTTTTTAGTTTTGTTTACCTTATGCTGTTGCAGTTTACCTTTTCTTTCTAAATATTATTGTTTTATAGTTAGGTATTGTAGGAATAGAGTATTATTTCTTGTTCTTTATTATTAATTTAGCTTGGTAGTTGGCCACAAGAGTTGTGCTCCTGCTTACCATTTTCCTCTTTTTTCTCAGATTTTCATGGTAGGATATTATTTTGTCTTGTATTAAATGAGCATTCTTTTGACTTATTTCTGGTTCACAGCTCTACTGTTGTTTATGTTTAAAAAAATATTTAAAAACATTAATCCTCATTTGTTCTGTGTTTGACTTCAGTTGTATATTAATGCATACTGTGCGCCATGCACAAGACTTCAGGCTTCCAAAAATATATGGGATGCAGGCATAAGTTATCCCCACAAGACGATCTTGACCACTGTGTGAACTGCTTAAGTGTTTCACATTTAACTCAGACTACTACACTTATGCCTTATTTGTACCCAGGGGCTTGGCTTATCATAGGTCCAAGCTCATGTTGAAGGGATGGCTTCTTGTTTCCCCTGTTGTATCCTCCCAGGCTCTTATGTTTCCTTCTTCTTCCAAAAAGAAAAAAGAAAAAAGAAAATGAAAAATAAAGAAAAAGATAAAGAGAGAGAGAGAGACAAAAAGGAGAACAAAAATAAAAAGGAAAAAAGGCAAATCTAGAGAAAAAGATAGAGAGGTCAGAAAGCAATTGATTGTGTTTCTTATTAAAGATGACAGAGTAAAAAAACCTCAAGAACTTTGGCTTCCGCAGCTCATGCTCTGGAACAGGTACCAGTAACTCCAAGGAACTGATCTCCATCCCTATCAGCTCTGTCATCAGAGTGGCGCAGATGATAGTGATTGAACATACCAAGTCCCTTCTTGTCAGTGGCTCTTGATTCCCCCTCTTTAGCAATTACACTGGATCCATACTTTCTCCCTGAGCCTTCCCCTCCTCAGATAAAGGCCACCCTTTTTAGGACTAAAGATGTTGAAGAACATTTACACTGACCTAGTAAGCCATCCTCTATGACATACTCTAGGTCTGCAAAGTTCTACAGTAACATTAGAGAGCAAAGGTGCTGCAGTTGACACCATTGTGGCAGCTGCAGACACAAAAAAGGAAATCTCTCAAGAGAGTGCCTCTGTTCTCCTGCAAACAAAAGAGTCATGGGTGTTGGACCTCTTTGGGAAGCACATATATGCTTCAACCACTTTTACCCTTCATGCTCATGGAACTATATGCCTCATTTGACTAGGCTTCAAAGAGACCTAATCTCAGAAGTTTTTAAGTTGATGGCAAATTGACCTTTGATAGAGTCTCAAAAACCCTTGGATACTCAGATGGCTATCATGCTTTCTCTTTCAAATGATTCCAGGTGACTCATTTCTAATGCAGGGATGATACAGCATGTGAGGCAGACATGGGCTTTGCTATTCACCTTTATGCCTGGATATGCCTTTGCAATTTTGCAGATTACTTCAAGGCATCCTTTCTTAATGCCCCTTTTATGGGTCCACTTGATTTGACTGCAATGTTAAGGATGCACTTACTAGGAGAGAGCAAGAAACAAGACCATATCTTCTGTGGGACTGTGCTTTGTCGAGGATCTTGTCAAGAATCCAAAGAGAGAGGCTGTTCTTCCATAAAGCCCAACAGATTTCCTAGAATGTTCCAGGTGAAGGTGTTCCCTGAGGCAGATGATTAACTTTAATGGATGCTGCCCTAGGATCAGTAGGGGTCTGCAGAATCAAGGCTTCAGAGAATTCTTTTCTGGTAAACCCTTTTAGCACTTCTGAAAATTTGTCTAGCTACTGTACTCTGGAGGCAGTCAGGGGCACTTTGCTCTCCACCCCCAAACTTGAAAGACCATCATTGTCAGATGACCAGGTTCTAGGTGTCATTTTCAAAGGCTACACCATTCTCCTCTCTTTCAGTTCTATCTTAACTTTGAGACAAAAATCCCCTCCACATGTACCACCCCATCAACAAACAGAAACAGCAGCATCATAGATACAAAAGTTGCTCCTGAAACAAGTCATCAAAGAGGTTCCATCAGTCCAGAGAGGATATGAGATTTATTCATTTTGTTAGAAAACCAAGACCAATTTCTGAATGGTGATGGTGCAGTCCATTTTTCTTTTGCTGAGGAAGGATAATTCAATGTGCAAAGTGGACCTCAATTATGCCTACTATCACCTAAAGATAGTGTGGCATTCCAGGAAGTTTCCATGCTTTAGGCTGGGAGCTAGTCACCACCAATTTCAAACCCTCCCCTTTGGCCCCTTTATAGCTCCTTTAGGAGTTAACAAAATGCATGGCAGCTTGGCTTAAGCTGCAGAGATTCTGGGTCTTTCTGTATTTGGATAGCTGGCTCATTAAAGTGATTTCAAAGGTTCATAGGTTCATAGATTACTACTAGGCTAATTGCCCTTGTTGGCCATTTTAAGTCTAGACAATTATCCTATGTTAGAACCAAACCCTGCATCTTGTGTCTGTAAGGTAAACACCTTAACCATTAAGCCAACCTCCCAACCCATTAATAATTGTCCTTGTGGACCATTTTAAGTCTAGTTAATTACCCTCTATGTAAGGCATCATTGATTCAGGTGACAGACTTTATTCTCCAACTCTACCTCCCCTTGAGCATTGCAGCCAATTTTGAAATGTCCAACTTAAACTTGTTCAACCTCTAGCAATTATAGAATCTCGTCTGAACACCACCAGTGAGAATGCCAAGCTATATTACTGTCCTTATGATTTCAAGACAATCAAGTCTTGTTACTTCACAGGCCACCTGCTTCCTTGGTCCTTTGATTTCTCAGTCTAAAGGCCACTGCAATCTCTCTTTTCTCTTTAGCCAGGTTCTTCATGAAGGTTTTCAGTGGACTTTATCACTCCATTGGTCACCAGATACATTTCCCTGTTCATTTGTTGCCATCATGTCTCTTGGTGGCTGACATCAGATTAAATTTCTGTAGGTCATCCTTTTATTTTTCTTTGCATCAGTAATCACAGATGCTTCCCTCCTGGGGTAGATGGTCCATGGTATCTGGTTTCAGTCAGAATCCCTTACTCAAATCAATGTTTTGGAGATGACAGCAGTCCTCCTTGTTTCCAGGCCTTTCAAAGCTGTCTACCCAAAGGTGTGATCATTATCCAGATTGACAATGGGACAGTGATTTGGTACATAAACAAGGGTAAACCCAATCCTATCCCTTGTGTCAAGAGGCTATAATGGTATGGCAATGGATGATGTTCTCGCAACTCTTTCTGAAAACAATGTACATTATGAGGAAATACACTATTCTCAAAGACAGTCTCCACAGAAGAATTTTGGTGCCTCACAAGTGGTTCCTCAGTCTAACACTGGCTGCTCAGATGTCAACCCACTGGGTCAGCCATGCTGTGATCTCTTCGTGATCCCTTTCAAAACCAAGTGCAGCAGCATTTTTGCTCAGATTCCTCCCAGGAGACAGTCATTAAGGGATGCTCTTCTGCTTGCTTGGCTCCCAGTTCTCCTGTACACTTACTTTCTAATGCTCTTGATTATCAGGTTTCTGCCGAAAGCAGTTTGAATTTTTTACTCCACCACTGGTACCTCGGCCATTCGCCTTCAATGGAGGTACCAGTGGTGGAGTAAAAAATTCAAACTTCTTTTTTGTGTGGTTCTGCTTCTTGCTGTTTGGTCATATTTATTATTCATGTGGTGAAGTGGTCGAGTGTTTTTATTCTGCAGAAAGCAGTCCATTGCAGAATGACCATATTCCTCATAGCCCACATATGGCCCAGACAAGTCTGGTTCCTCTTCCTGATGCTTCACTGGTTGCACCCTCCTTAGGATCATAGGAAGTTATAGGATCATAGAAAGTTAATAGGCTACTGGCCCTGAGACCCTTACAAGCCTAGCCAAGAATTTAGCCCATGTTCCAACAAGTCATCAACCTATGCTACTGTTCACCAGGGACATAGGTGGACTCCTAGATGTGTATTTTCTGTTCCCCATCCAGTTATCCAGGTTGCACTTAAAAAGGGTTAAGGAGGTACTCTGCTTTATGGGGAGTAGAGCTCTATTCCACAAAAGGGGGAGTCCCTGGGACACAAATCTGTCTTGCCAACAAGTCCTATTAATGTCACAGACCAGGTTATGGTCACGCATGCGGGTTACTTGAGTGGAACTTGACTTGCAGATATGTAGTAGTCCCATCAGTACGGAGTCTGATATTGCTTTGTATGCTAGACAGAGGTCACCTCTGAGGAGTCTGTAGTAGACTGAGTAGATGAATAGGGCTTTTAGCCTATCTGTGTAGGGTGGATGTTTCAGGACCTGGATTATCTGGGTGAAAAATCTCTGTGGTCTCTCCAGGTGTCATTTAATCCAGGAAATACATGTGTATTTAACCTAATTTGCCAAATCTCTTGAAATTCAACCATGTCAGCCCAAGGCCCTCCCCTAGGATCTTTCCTAACCCCTGCAATAGCAAAAAACAAAACTGATGACTGAGGTAACGTTCAATATGTCTATACAAGGCACTGTTTGTGTTCATATTATGTATGTCCCTGACATGTTCGTAAATTCTTTTTCTTAACTTGTGGACAGTTTTCCCAACGTAGAAACTTCTGCATTGGGAACAGATAGCCACATAAACAATCCCACAAGAGTTGCAGTTGAACAAATCATTAGATTTGATGTTCAAATAATTAATCCTCACCCTATCAGACTCTATTATATGTGTACATTTTGTGCAAAATCCACATTTTTTAGTGCCTACCCTCCCTTTTACCAGCTGAACCTCTTCTTTTCATTCTTAGAAGTTTTTAATAGTAAAACCTCTCCTGTAGACAGGCGAGAGTTTTATACCATATTTTTCTAACAACCTCTCATGTCCTAGTGCTAGTTGTCATTTCCTGATAAGAATATGAAAAACACTGTCATGGTCATCTGTGTATCTAGTCACAAAAGGGCATACATATTCTGTCTTAGGTTTGTGCTGATTGAAACCAATACTTTCAGCTACAATGTTGTCTCTAGGTTTTAGCAAGGGTAAAAATACCCCATTGTTTCTTTTATGTACATCTTAATTTTAACCCCTTCAATAAGCATCCTTGGATATCCTCTAGAGCAGAACACCTTGTTCAAAATATCACACTGCTTAACAAAATCATTTTCACAGGTAGTCATACATGCAATCCTCACAAATTGTCCTTTGGCTACACCTTTTTTAACATGATCTGGGTGGCAACTGTTGTAGTGGAGCAAACTATTACTGTATGTGAGTTTCCTATAGACATCACTTGTATACTGTTGATTCTCCAAGTCCTTATGAATCTCCACATCCAAATAATTAATCTTCATGAAATCAAAGGTGTATGTAAATTTTAAAATACCGGTTGTGTTGTTGATGTAGGAAGTAAACTCATGGAGGTTCGTTTCATTTCCCTCCCACACAAAAAAAACAAATCGTCAGTTGTCCTTAAAACTGGATGATAATAAAAACTTCCTTTCCCACATCAACATTATGATGTTAGCAAATATAGGGGCACAAACTGCCCCCATAGCGACTCCAGTTTTTTGCAAAAAATATTGTCCTTCAAAGTATACAAAGTTATTACAGAGAATTGTATCCATAAAGTTCACCATAATGTATACTTGATCATTAGAAAACAGCTTAGTGTCAAATAAATAATTCTTCAAACCACTCTAAACCTAGGGTGTGGGGTATAACATTAAATAAATTTACCACATCAACCATCAAAAAGAAAATGCTGTCCTTGAAAATGAAGTAATTTAGTTTCTTAAGAAAACGCCAAAGAATCAATAAAAATGTGAGTTTCTTCTTTCAAAACTGATTTTAAATGTTGATCCAAGTATTTACATGAAGAGTGTACCTTTGACCCCCTAGCACTAACTATGAGTCTCATGGGGGGGGGGTCCCATATGTTTTTATGAATTTTAAGAATGCCAAAAATACTAGGTACACAAGGGTACCTAGTACTTAGAAATTCAGCATCCTCAGGTTCAATCTGTCCTTGGTCGACCATATCTTTTATCAATAAATCAAGTTTGTGGTATGTAATATTGACCAAGTTAAGGCTCACTTCTTCATACATTTCCCCATCAAGTAAAAACACATTCATACAGTTGATTTTATCCTCCTTGGACGTTAACACTACCTCCCCCACCCTTATCAGGTTTCATAACTCTTGAAGTTTTATCTCTACAGAATTCAAGTAGTAACTCCTTTTCTTCTGTAGCAAGGTTGTCAATAGCATCTGTCTTAGTGGCACTACACAGGTTTCTAAAGTCAAATTCACACATTTTATCCAACACTGTTAAGCAACTAGCCACACGGGGGTTAAATAAACTTTTTTTTCCTAAGTAGGATACTGGGCCTGTTCTGTGCCTTGTCATCAAAAAAACAGTTTGAAATTAAGATATCTAATAAATAATTTTAAATCAGTGACCAACTCTGTAACCTTAGAATGACTATTGGGTACAAAATTGAACCCTTTATTAAACAGTTCAGCTACATTTATGTTAACCATACAAGATGAAAAATTATATACACTAAAGTCACCTTTGAAGTTATACACAACATTAGGGTAAGCAATGTCCATGTTGTAAGCCTCAAAAGAAGCTTCACTCACAGTCGTTATTTCCTGTTCCTCCTCATTGGTCATTTGTACACAACAATTAGGGTGAAAATTGTCCGTAATATGTGCTTTGAAAGAAGCTTCACTCATTGTAAGTTTCTCAAGTTCCATCCCCTCTTCATATTGGTACATAGGAATCCCCTTTAAAGTTATAAACAACATTCAATTGAACAATGTCCGTGTCCAAAGTTTCAAAAGAAATGTCACTCACAGTTAATATCTCCTGTTCCATACCCTCTTTGTCTGTTGATTGGGATGGTAGTTTGAATTGTTATAATTCATCCGTGGATGAAAGTTCTGTTGCTGTCTGTAATTCACCGCATGCCCCTGGATCCGAATTCTTTCTGACCTCCTCGGCTGGTCCTGCCCTAAAGGGAAGTGGTTACTAGGATTACTTGAAGATTCGTCATCCAATGTTTCGGCCCTGTTGTTAGCTTCTACATCATCTAGGCATGTCCCAGCTGAAGAGGGAGGTTTGGGA
Organism: Protopterus annectens; assembly: GCF_019279795.1. NCBI lineage: Eukaryota > Metazoa > Chordata > Ceratodontiformes > Protopteridae > Protopterus > Protopterus annectens. The sequence continues at coordinate 555,887,479 of NC_056726.1, read as the reverse complement.
TAGTCAAAGCCTTCACGATAGGCTTTCAAGTCCCTCTGGTATTTCTTTTCTTTTCTTTTTTTAATTTATTTAATGGTATTGTCAATATTTAAAAATATCTCATTATACTGGTATGCAGATCTCTCAAAAAGGAGGTCATCGTGGATTTTTTTGTCCATCTCCTCAAGATCTCGTTGTAGACCATCAATGGTGGTACTATTATTTTTAACAAGAACTTCCATGAGCTCACAGCCCTGTTTATTAAACAAGGCTATGAGTTCACGATGTAACACAGAATCCGGTACCAGCCCATTCGGGTATTTCCATGATCTTAGTCCATTTAATACCATTTGAGATTTTATGCAAGACATGAAATATAAATTTTCCATTTCTAACTTCTTACATTTGAGCAATTTCTGTTCAAACAACTGTAAAGTCTCCTTGAGAGTGTACGCCTCATTGGAGACAGTAGTGTTAAAATTAAAGACTCTGTTAAATCACTCTTGAAAGTTAACTGATTGTCTCTCAGAGTCATTAAAATTAGAAGCATTTACTGAGTTGTTACTAGAAAAAGGCACACCATTCCTTACAACATTGTACTGCTTAGAACTACTCAAACCACAGGAAGTGTTGCTTCTTTGGCCATTAGCATCCACTGCTTCCTGAGAAAGTTGCTGGATGACTTGTGCCAACAACTCAATATTCTCCACTGGATCCTCCCCAAGGGTAACGGTCGATGCTGGGGCTTCCATCAGGTTCCAAGGCACAGGAAACAAACCAAGAACCAGAAAAATCAGCAAGCAAAGATGAAAAAGAGACTTGTAAACCAAAGGATGTCACCAAACACAGCAGGTTTCCAAAAGGATATTTTGTGAGCGCTTTTGTCTCGCTTGTAACAAAAGACTTCAACAGAATGAAATAAAACATTAAAATCACACAATATAAAACACCAAAAATAAGCACATGGTGTAAATGCACCAATAATACTATAAAATTCATTAAACAATTAGTCAAATGCAAGCAGCAATTTTAAATGGGTACTTAATTTAAGGTATGGAATACTAAATGCTGTAAGAACGTAGCTTAAGAAGACTACTTATACTGAAGGTGTCATTTAATCCAGGAAATACATGTGCATTTAACCTAATTTGCCAAAGAAGCTCTTGAAATTCAACCATGTCAGCCCAAGGCCCACCGCTAGGATTTTTACTAACCCCTTCAATAGCAAAAAAACAAAATTGATGACTGGGGTAATGTTCAATATGTCTGTAAAAGGCATTGTTTGTGTTCATATTACATATGTCCCTAACATGTTCGTAAATTCTTTCTCTTGAACTTGCGGACAGTTTTCCCAATGTAGAAACTTCTGCATTGGGAACAGATAGCCACATAAACAATCCCACAAGAGTTGCAGTTGAACAAATCATTAGATTTGATGTTCAAATAATTAATCCTCACCCTATCAGACTCTATTATATGTGTACATTTTGTGCAAAATCCACATTTTTTAGTGCCTACCCTCCCTTTTACCTGCTGAACCTATTCTTTTCATTCTTACAAGTTTTTAATAGTAAAACCTCTCCTGTAGACAGGCGAGAGTTTTATACCATATTTTTCTAACAACCTCTCATGTCCTAGTGCTAGTTGTCATTTCCTGATAAGAATATGAAAAACACTGTCATGGTCATCTGTGTATCTAGTCACAAAAGGGCATACATATTCTGTCTTAGGTTTGTGCTGATTGAAACCAATACTTTCAGCTACAATGTTATCTCTAGGTTTTAGCAAGGGTAAAAACACCCCATTGTTTCTTTTATGTACATCTTAATTTTAACCCCTTCAATAAGCATCCTTGGATATCCTCTAGAGCCGAACACCTTGTTCAAAATATCACACTGCTTAACAAAATCATTTTCACAGGTAGTCATACATGCAATCCTCACAAATTGTCCTTTGGCTACACCTTTTTTAACATGATCTGGGTGGCAACTGTTGTAGTGGAGCAAACTATTACTGTATGTGAGTTTCCTATAGACATCACTTGTATACTGTTGATTCTCCAAGTCCTTATGAATCTCCACATCCAAATAATTAATCTTCATGAAATCAAAGGTGTAAGTAAATTTTAAAATACCGGTTGTGTTGTTGATGTAGGAAGTAAACTCATGGAGGTTCGTTTCATTTCCCTCCCACACAAAAAAAACAAATCGTCAGTTGTCCTTAAAACTGGATGATAATAAAAACTTCCTTTCCCACATCAACATTATGATGTTAGCAAATATAGGGGCACAAACTGCCCCCATAGCGACTCCAGTTTTTTGCAAAAAATATTGTCCTTCAAAGTATACAAAGTTATTACAGAGAATTGTATCCATAAAGTTCACCATAATGTATACTTGATCATTAGAAAACAGCTTAGTGTCAAATAAATAATTCTTCAAACCACTCTAAACCTAGGGTGTGGGGTATAACATTAAATAAATTTACCACATCAACCATCAAAAAGAAAATGCTGTCCTTGAAAATGAAGTAATTTAGTTTCTTAAGAAAACGCCAAAGAATCAATAAAAATGTGAGTTTCTTCTTTCAAAACTGATTTTAAATGTTGATCCAAGTATTTACATGAAGAGTGTACCTTTGACCCCCTAGCACTAACTATGAGTCTCATGGGGGGGGGGTCCCATATGTTTTTATGAATTTTAAGAATGCCAAAAATACTAGGTACACAAGGGTACCTAGTACTTAGAAATTCAGCATCCTCAGGTTCAATCTGTCCTTGGTCGACCATATCTTTTATCAATAAATCAAGTTTGTGGTATGTAATATTGACCAAGTTAAGGCTCACTTCTTCATACATTTCCCCATCAAGTAAAAACACATTCATACAGTTGATTTTATCCTCCTTGGATGTTAACACTACCTCCCCCACCCTTATCAGGTTTCATAACTCTTGAAGTTTTATCTCTACAGAATTCAAGTAGTAACTCCCTTTCTTCTGTAGCAAGGTTGTCAATAGCATCTGTCTTAGTGGCACTACACAGGTTTCTAAAGTCAAATTCACACATTTTATCCAACACTGTTAAGCAACTAGCCACACGGGGGTTAAATAAACTTTTTTTTCCTAAGTAGGATACTGGGCCTGTTCTGTGCCTTGTCATCAAAAAAACAGTTTGAAATTAAGATATCTAATAAATAATTTTAAATCAGTGACCAACTCTGTAACCTTAGAATGACTATTGGGTACAAAATTGAACCCTTTATTAAACAGTTCAGCTACATTTATGTTAACCATACAAGATGAAAAATTATATACACTAAAGTCACCTTTGAAGTTATACACAACATTAGGGTAAGCAATGTCCGTGTTGTAAGTCTCAAAAGAAGCTTCACTCACAGTCGTTATTTCCTGTTCCTCCTCATTGGTCATTTGTACACAACAATTAGGGTGAAAATTGTCCGTAATATGTGCTTTGAAAGAAGCTTCACTCATTGTAAGTTTCTCAAGTTCCATCCCCTCTTCATATGTTACTGGTACATAGGAATCCCCTTTAAAGTTATAAACAACATTCAATTGAACAATGTCCATGTCCAAAGTTTCAAAAGAAATGTCACTCACAGTTAATATCTCCTGTTCCATACCCTCTTTGTCTGTTGATTGGGATGGTAGTTTGAATTGTTATAATTCATCCGTGGATGAAAGTTCTGTTGCTGTCTGTAATTCACCGCATGCCCCTGGATCCGAATTCTTTCTGACCTCCTCGGCTGGTCCTGCCCTAAAGGGAAGTGGTTACTAGGATTACTTGAAGATTCGTCATCCAATGTTTCGGCCCTGTTGTTAGCTTCTACATCATCTAGGCATGTCTCAGCTGAAGAGGGAGGTTTGGGATAGTCAAAGCCTTCACGATAGGCTTTCAAGTCCCTCTGGTATTTCTTTTCTTTTCTTTTTTTAATTTATTTAATGGTATTGTCAATATTTAAAAATATCTCATTATACTGGTATGCAGATCTCTCAAAAAGGAGGTCATCGTGGATTTTTTTGTCCATCTCCTCAAGATCTCGTTGTAGACCATCAATGGTGGTACTATTATTTTTAACAAGAACTTCCATGAGCTCACAGCCCTGTTTATTAAACAAGGCTATGAGTTCACGATGTAACACAGAATCCGGTACCAGCCCATTCGGGTATTTCCATGATCTTAGTCCATTTAATACCATTTGAGATTTTATGCAAGACATGAAATATAAATTTTCCATTTCTAACTTCTTACATTTGAGCAATTTCTGTTCAAACAACTGTAAAGTCTCCTTGAGAGTGTACGCCTCATTGGAGACAGTAGTGTTAAAATTAAAGTCTCTGTTAAATCACTCTTGAAAGTTAACTGATTGTCTCTCAGAGTCATTAAAATTAGAAGCATTTACTGAGTTGTTACTAGAAAAAGGCACACCATTCCCTACAACATTGTACTGCTTAGAACTACTCAAACCACAGGAAGTGTTGCTTCTTTGGCCATTAGCATCCACTGCTTCCTGAGAAAGTTGCTGGATGACTTGTGCCAACAACTCAATATTCTCCACTGGATCCTCCCCAAGGGTAACGGTCGATGCTGGGGCTTTCATCAGGTTCCAAGGCACAGGAAACAAACCAAGAACCAGAAAAATCAGCAAACAAAGATGAAAAAGAGACTTGTAAACCAAAGGATGTCACCAAACACAGCAGGTTTCCAAAAGGATATTTTATGAGCGCTTTTGTCTCGCTTGTAACAAAAGACTTCAACAGAATGAAATAAAACATTAAAATCACACAATATAAAACACCAAAAATAATCACATGGTGTAAATGCACCAATAATACTATAAAATTCATTAAACAATTAGTCAAATGCAAGCAGCAATTTTAAATGGGTACTTAATTTAAGGTATGGAATACTAAATGCTGTAAGAACGTAGCTTAAGAAGACTACTTATACTGAAGGTGTCATTTAATCCAGGAAATACATGTGCATTTAACCTAATTTGCCAAAGAAGCTCTTGAAATTCAACCATGTCAGCCCAAGGCCCACCCCTAGGATTTTTACTAACCCCTTCAATAGCAAAAAAACAAAATTGATGACTGGGGTAATGTTCAATATGTCTGTAAAAGGCATTGTTTGTGTTCATATTACATATGTCCCTAACATGTTCGTAAATTCTTTCTCTTGAACTTGCGGACAGTTTTCCCAATGTAGAAACTTCTGCATTGGGAACAGATAGCCACATAAACAATCCCACAAGAGTTGCAGTTGAACAAATCATTAGGTTTGATGTTCAAATAATTAATCCTCACCCTATCAGACTCTATTATATGTGTACATTGTGTGCAAAAACACATTTTTTAGTGCCTACCCTCCCTTTTACCAGCTGAACCTCTTCTTTCCATTCTAACAAGTTTTTAATAATAAAACCTCTCCTGTAGACAATCGAGGGTTTTACACCAATTTTTTTTTTCAACAACCCATAATTTCATAGTGCTAGATGATATTCCTGATAAGAATATGAAAAACACTGTCAATGTCAACTGTGTGTCTAGTCACAAAGGGGCATACATATTCTGTCTTTGGTTTGTTCTGATCGAAACCAATGCTTTCAGCTACAATGTTGTCTCTAGGTTTTAGCAAGGGTAAAAACACCCCATTGTTTCTTTTATGTATAACTTCATTTTTGACCCCTTCAATAAGCATCCTTGGATATCCTCAAGAGCAGAACATTTTGCTCAAAATATCACACTGCTTAACAAAATCATTTTCACAGGTAGTCATACATGCAATCCTCACAAATTGTCCTTTGACTACATCTTTTTTAACATGATCTGAGTGGCAACTGTTGTAGTGGAGCAAACTCTTACTGTATGCGGGTTTTCTTTTACTTGTATACTGCTGATGCTCGAAGTCCTTATGAATCTCCACATCCAAATAATTAATCTTCATGAAATCATAGGTGTAAGTAAATTTTAAAAAACTGGTTGTGTTGTTGATGTAGGTAATAAACTCATGGAGGTTAGTTTCATTTCCCTCCCACACCAAAAACAAATCATCCAAATATCGTAATTATAAACCCCAGTTGTCCGTAAAACTGGATGATAATAAAAATTTCCTTTCCCACATCAACATAATGATGTTAGCAAATATGGGGGCACAAACTGCCCCATAGCCACCCCAGTTTTTTGCAAAAAATATTGTCCTTCAAAGTATACAAAGTTATTACAGAGAATTATATCCATAACATTCACCATAATGTATACTTGATAATTAGAAAACAGCTTAGTGTCAAATAAAAATTCTTTTGATGTGATTATTTTTGGTGTTTTATATTTTGTGATTTTAACATTTTATTTCATTCTGATGAAGTCTTTTGTTACAAGCAAGACAAAAGTGCTCAATAAAATATACTTTTGGGAACCTGCTGTGTTTGGTAACATTCTTTGGTTTACAAGTCACTTTTTCATCTTAGGTACTGGGGATGTCCTGTTTTACTGATGGGGGGACAGAGGAGTGAAGTTTTCACTGAACCTGTCTACCAGCAGGTTGGCTATATCTACAGGGTTTGTGTACTTGGTGTCCTTAACCACCAGTTCTGAGAAGATCTTAGTGCTTACCTTGACATTGTGGACATATGTGAAAAAATCCTTATGACTGTCTTTAGTAGATGTAGCCAGTTTGGACTCGAAGTTTGCTTTGGAGGATTTTACTAGTGCTCCTATTTGCTTGTTCAGGCTAAGGAGAGATTTCTTCCAATTAGACACCTGCTCCTTCTTGGTCCTGGACAGCAATTTTTTCCTTTTATTATAGAGTTTATTTATTTTAGCTGTCCACCAGATAGGTTTACTCTTCCTTGAGGAGGATGATTTCATACTGTCTGGTATTCCTGATTCCATGCAGCTATATAAATGCTCATATAGTACTTTTGGGTACGTTTGGACAAATGTGTCAGTTTCTGTGGAGGGTGGGGGGCTGCAAAGCTGTTTATGCCTTCCTTGGGTTGTAATCAGCTTTGGAGAAGTTTTTTTTTTATTTGACCCTAGCTAGGGGGATTGGGGGAGATGGTGACTTTGAAAGTGACTGCTTTGTGGTTGGATCTTACCAGGGATGATGACACTGTAGGGATGCTGCAGTGGTTACTCATGTTGGTTAATACCAAGTCCAAGATATTTTCACCTCTTGTGGGGGGTGTCAAACAACTGGTCCAAGGCATTTGCATTGATGAAATCAAGGAATCTCTGGGCATTTGTGCTTTGGCATGAGTATTTCTTCCAGTCTATGGTTGGATAGTTAAAGTCGCTCAGGATCAGAATCTTGATAGATTCAAAGAGGACCAGTTAGGTAGAGTGGGCATCTTGAGTCAGAGTTGGAGGCCTGTAGCTAGCTTGAATAGTGGTCTTGTCAATTATTAACTGCACCTGGAGTATTTCCTGTGCATCATACTGTTTGACCAGCCGAGAGGTGTGTATGTCTTTTGTATATATTGCAACTCCACCTCCTTTTGTTTTGCTGCCCACGGCTTGGTGTTTGAATGAATGATAGGATGAGTGACCTGGTATGGCTGGGGTGCTCTCCACAGCTTTGAACCAGGTTTCTGTGATTGCACAAATGTCAGCGACATGAACACACACCTCAAACTCCACCCACACCTACACAACAGACTTCCACATATGTGGAGGTCCTCAACAAAAGCATGCTCAAACAAAAGAGACCTCTGAGCCATAAATGCATGCAAACTCCACTGCCCACCACACCACACACCACACATAGTCCATACACCTGTGTCTCACAGCCACTAAGGCTTAAACATAAACTCAGCATATTAGTCATAGGAGATTTCATTGTGAGACACACAGATGTGCCCCTCACCAGGCTGGATAAGGAGAAAGTCACGGTTAGTTGTCTGTCAGGTACCAGCATCCACTGTATCACTAATGCACTCACGTCTATCAAAAGGTACTGTTATGACTCTGTCACAGTCCATGTTGGAGTGAATGACTTGCGACATACCTTCCTGGACTATATGAAGAGAGATATGATAGAGCTCGTCCCGGGCAGGATTCTACCGTCACCCAGAATGATGCCTCAATACAAACAGAAAATGATTGACTTTAACAACTGGCTTACTTTCTGGTGTCATTTAATGGGGCTCCAGTACCTGACAGCCTGGGATGACATGACTGACAAGCCATGATGCTTTGCCAGGGATGGCCTGCATCTGTTTCCCTTGGGCTTCAGGGCCCAGGCAAATGCTCTTGCCCCCCCCCCCCCATAGTGCCTTTCTTAGGCAATGCCATGAGGTCAAAACTACTAACATGAACATTTCATCAAAACGTAAATTAAAGGTCATGCTGCTAAATGCTAGGAATATAAACATGAAACTGCACTCATTGCAAACTGGCCACATCTGCTAAAGACAATCATAATTTTTATTTTATTTATTTATTTTATTTTACATTTGTTTACCGGGAAAGTCTGACTGGAACAAGGTCCATTTACAGTGGAGGCCCGAGGAGAAAAGCTCCATAACATAACAGCACAAATACAACAAATGACAAAACATTTCTGTACAGAGGCATATATACAATCAGAGCTCCATGTCTTTATATGACAACACATAATCCACGAATGACAGAAAATGTCTATACAATGGCATATATACAATCAAGGACATTTTTTGTACCTTAGTTTGATTTGAGCAAGCTTGGTATATAGATAGCATAACTTTGAATTCTATATTGGTAGTACAAAGCATAAAAATGAAGGAATGGAATCTGGAAAATAAATACTATTCGGGAGATATGTCATAGTGTGAGAAATAGTTTGTAGGATAGTAGTTCCTGATATCGGGTTTTTGAGTAGTACAGAATAGTTGAGGTAAGCAGTGAGGAGATGAGGTGTGGCAAGTTAGGAGGAGAGCAGAAAAGATTTTATGTGATACAGGGACAGAGCCATCATTGCAAGAGGTGTGACTTTAGTGATGTCTTGAAAAGTGAGATGGATGGTGCAGAGGAGATACTTTGGGGGAGGTTATTCCATTCCCTAGCAATGGTGTGGGAGAACAGACTTTTCCATGCAGTGTTATTGGCTTTGGTTATGCAGAGCAGGGTTTTGTTGGATGAGCATAGAGAGCGATTTGCAGAATATTGATTTAGAAGCTGGTTTAGGACTGGGGTTTTCTGAGGGTTCCTTATTATGTTGAAGGTGAGGACTAATTGGTGATAGCTAATTAGATGAGTGAGTTCTAACCACTGCAGTTGCTTCAGGGCGAGACAGTGATGACTTCTAAAAGTAGAGTTGTTAACGAATTTTGCAGTTTTATTGTAACATGACTCTAGTTTGTTTAGGTCTGCTTTTCTGATATTCATTAGGACTGATGATGCATACATTAGGGTAGACAAGAGGTGGGTTTGGGCTAAGGAGATTTTAGCTTGGTCCGATAGGAACTGTTTGTGTTTGTATAGGGATCCTAGTTTATTATGTACCTTTGTGATGGTTTGTGAGATATGGACATTGAAGTTTAGATTGTTATCTATTTCAACCCTGAGCAGCTTAGTGTGAGGGGAGGGGGAAATTGTGGTCCCGTTTTTGGAGTTGATAGTGAAGGTAGGAGGTATGGAGTTGGATTTATTGGGGGTAAAAAGGAGTAATTTGGTCTTGTTGGGGTTTAGAATGAGTTGGATATTGATAATCCATTGTTCCATGGAGCAGAAGGATTCCTGGGTAAGCTTTTGAAGAGTGATTATGGATGGGGCTGAGCAGATTAGGGTGGAGTCGTCTGCGTACTGTATAAGTGATGTATGCAGGGTGGAAGTATGTAGTTTGTTAGTGAAAATGGTGAATAGTAGAGGACCCAATATTGATCCTTGTGGGATACCTATAGTAGTTGGTAATAGAGGAGATAGTGTACTTTGCCATTTAACTGATTGTTTTCTGTCAGAGAGATTGCTTCTAAACCATGAAGTAGTAGAGGGGGTGAAGGATAAGGTTGACAGAGTGTCTAAGAGTAGGTTATGGGAGACCATATCAAATGCTTTTGATAGATCTAGGAATATGGCTGAAACTAATTTGTTGTTGTTTTTTAGATGGCTAATCTGATTGGTAAAGGAGAGTAGAGCAGTGGTTGTGCTACGGTTTGGGTGGAAACCATGCTGTGTAGGGGAGAGGAGGTTATGTGAGGATAAGAAGTGCATTACCTCGGTGTGAATACATTTCTCCAAAAGCTTGGAAAGGGGGGACAAGATAGCAATTGCCCAGTAGTTTGATGGTTCATAGGAATTTCTGCCCTTGTGAAGGGGAATTATATGTGACAATTTCCATAGATGGGGTACGTAGGTTTCTTGTATAGAGCAGTTTATAAGAATTGAGACAGGGTAGGCTAGTGATTTTGCAGCTAATTTTAGAAAATTTGTGGGTAAACCATCTGCTGTGAGTATGGTGGGTTTTAGTTTAGAGAGTAGCTTTTTAACTGAAGAGGTTGGTATAGGTGAGTGTGTGAAGGTGGGTATGTTAGTTTGTTCTACAGTTGGGGTGGTTTTAGTGTTCTTGGAGAGTTGGATAGATAGTGCGAGGATAGATTCTGTGAAGTGATGGTTGAATTCTGAAGCTATGCTATCATTATCAGAATTGTTGTTGGGAGATGGGGTGGTGGTTTTACTTAGTTTTAGAAGGGTATTGATGGCCTGCCAGAACTTTTGGGGGTTTCTAGAGTGCTTGTTTTGGATGTCTAAGAAGTAGTTTTTTTATCTACTTTTGTTTGGGTTTTGGCCTTATTTCGTAGTTCATGATATTTCTGTCTGTCTTGGATAGTGTTATTCTTTTTCCAGTTTTTCCAGGCATTCTCTGGCTTTTATTAAGGCTTTTGTTGTCCTATTTAGCCATGGGGCATAGTTAACTTTAGTCCTGAGTTTCCTGATGGGAGCTAGTATATTTAGTACATTCATAAAAGTAGTATTACAAAACTCAACTGCCTGGTTTAAAGGTAGAGTTTTTAGTGGATTCCAGTCCTGTTGCTGGAGCATACTGTTAAGAGTTTGTAGATTGACTTTGGGCTCGTCCCTAGTCTCCTTGAATAGCATGGGTTTGGGTATTTTTGCCTGTTTACGAAGGAGGAATGTGGGGCAGTGATCACACAATGTATCACGTAAGCAGCCCACATGATAATTTTCTGTGGGGATATTAACTAGTGTCCAATCTAGAATGGAGGTTCTATTGGATTTTTTGTCTACTCTGGTGGGTTCTTGGATTAGTTGGGAGAATCCAAATGAGTTAATATGGTTTGGGGGGTTGTTGGCATTGCAGGCTAGCCAGTCTAAGTTTAGGTTGCCTAGCAGAATGGTTTCTTGTGGTAGGTTGATTGTGGCCCATTGTAGTATCTCTTCTATTATAGGTGAGATATTTCCTGGAGGAATATAACTACAGAGGATGCTGATTTTCTTTTTGTTTTTAAGGGAAAAAATGGAGCCTAATGTCTCTGCATTCTGGAATTTGGGAAGTGGGGTTTTAGTGGTTGGAGGTTGAGTGTATTTTTAAATAAGATTGCAACTCCACCTCCCTTTTTGGTACCTCTGTCTAGCCTTAGGTAGGATGTTATAGCCTGGGGGAAGAATTTCTTCATTTTGTGTGGCAGGTTTTAGCCAGATCTCTGTAACAGTTAGCATGTCTGGGGAGTAGTGGGATATGAATGCTAGCTGGATAAGCTTCAGGATCCTGTTCCAGATTTGAGATATCTCATCCTTCAGGCCAACCTCACCAGAATCTGAAATACTTAAGATTAACCACTTGGTTCCCCCAGTTTAAATAATGGCCAAAGATCCCAAGCTATGTTATAGGTATAAAGTAGAGTAAAAGATGACACAGACTGGAAATAGTGTCATCGGTAAGATAAAGAAGAATGACTTGAGAAGGGAAGGATACTGTAGCAGAGTCCCACAAAACCAGTACTGAAGTTTGAGAGGGTAAAGACAGTGGAGAAAAATGAAGTGATTATGAAACAGATAAGGTAGAATGTGATACAAACATAGTAGCAGACATGAAGAGGAGATGTAGGAGTCAAGTTTCTGGCATGGAGACATAAGGAACAGCAGTAGGCTAGAGGTAGATGTATAGCTGACTTGAGAGTAGGGTGTTTAGGTAAGAGAAAGTGGCAACATATTTCTAGGTTTTAAGAAAATAAATTAAAGGGCAGAAGGTAGTTGGTATACGTGACAATGGGAAAGCAAGTAGTTATAGAAGTAAAATCCAAACCAAAGGGTTGTTTTTTTTCAGTTTTTACTGAATGGTTTGTCTGTGTGACCTTTTTACCCTTTGGTTTGGATTTTAGTTGAGGTATTTTGCATGCACCTCAATGCTTATGGACATCAGATGGACTTGAAGACCCTGTGTTTCCAAAGTATAGTCAAACAATCCACTTATGCTGTACTGATGAGGTCAATAAAAAGGCCAAAACATGCATGTCTACAACTACTGGGGTATGGATTTATTGGCCTGAATGGAATGTATCCATAAAGACTTAAAAAATAAAATGTAATGAGTATTAAGAAGCCATGTTGCTGAAACCTTTGATGTCATTAAGGGTTTATTTGCATGTATCCCATGGGCCTCCATTACAGGAATTTTAAGATATGCCACAGTGAAAACTCTAGCTTGGTTAGTTTTTTCTTGTGGTTTTTAGTTATTGTTAAGTAGGTTGCCTTTAGTGTATATAGTTAAGTAGGTGTGCCTTTCAGAGCATGAGAATAAGGAGATGTAGAGTGTGAATTAGCCGCCAGAGGTAGAAAAGGCAATTGGCTGCTTCAGGAGTACAAATGTGGGCTGAGGCATTGGGAGAACGGACTTCCAGTAATATTTTAGAAATGGTGAAAGGAGAAGGAACTAGGGTCCTAACGGAGATATTTGAATATGCATGGGGTGGGGGTCTGCTTATTTCAATGAATAGGGGTATTAATCATTGTTCTGCCTGGGGGGGGTGAGAGTTGATAGTATGCATGAAAATGCAGGCCACTCTTGCTAAAAAGTGGTGACGTGAATATTTTTGCATAAATACTGATTGTAGGAGTGGTACGCAAATTGGTGCATCATGGTCAAATGGCAATCAATAAGGATATACTCTGAAAAGTAACTGATGATTGGTGGTTGGTTGTATGGAATAAAAGGACTTAGGGGAAATAAATGAGACAGTGGCTGTGCTAATGGATATTTAAAAATGTTTCTGTTATCTGTGGTTTTATGTATTGTGTGTTAATGGAGATGATGTTTAGGTAGAGACAGGAGAATGTAAGCTCGGTTTTAGACTGATGATGGGTTAGCAGTTAATGGCACTTCTGTCTGGAGAAGTACATTTAGGTAGTGGAACATATGAAGAGTACCAGCTCTTACTATATCTACTAAGAGGAAAGGTAGTAGGAAGGATATGGGCAGTAAATGCAACCTCTTGATGAAAACAAAGAATGGTTTATCATTGGTACTGGCAATGATTGTGGAAGTTTTTTTTTTTTTTTTTGTAGTTTACAGAGAAGGCAGGGCTTACAGTATAATACATCTGCTTAATCTGTTAAAGTTTATTGTCACTCCTGTTTGCTAATGTATATATTTTAAAAATAGTTACTGTACTGTTTGTGCAGTTATATCTTATTAAATTATTATGTTATATTAAATTATACTTTCACTGTATAATTGTTTTTGGAGATTTTTCTCCTTAGTCCTCGCATTAAAATGAGGCAAACACATCTGGATATCCTGGATCCTGGTTATCAAAACAAAATACACACACACACACACACACACACACACACACACACACACACACACACACACACACACACACACACACACACACACACACATATGTATGGATGTACTTTGAAATACTGAAGTACAAATACATTGAATGTGAAAACATCAACCCAAAAAAGAAACTCATAAATCATGAAAAAAACAAACAGAAAACTAAGTTGCACCCCTGATAATTATATATATCAGCTCTGAGATCACATAACAATGGGAAAGGGTAAATTCAAAAATGTGTTTGAAACAGGGGTTAAGTGGTCAAATATAAACCAATGTCCACAAATACAAAAAGACCACCGACTATGGGCTGATGTTAAAAGTTTTCTTTATCTATTTGAAAAAGAGTAAGCACTTTCACTCCAAATGAGGGACTTCATCAGACCATAAAAAACAACAACCACTCAATTACTTATATAAAAATAAAGCAACAATTAAATAAATCATGTGACCTAAGTCCTGGCTTTAAAGAGACAGCACAAAAGGTGATAATATCTTGTACTTGATATTAACCAACATGAGTAACCACTGCAGTATGCCTAGAGTGTCATCCTCCCTGGTAAGATCCAACCACAAAATGCTCATTTTTGAAGTCACCATCTCCCCTGATACCCTCTATCAAGGGTCAAACATAAAAACTTCTCCAAAACTGATTGCAAATCTCCAGAGGGAAGGTATATACAGCTTCACAGCCCCTCCTCCTCTCTAGGATCTGGCACAAATGTCCAAACCTACACCAAGTACCATATGAGCATTTATATAGCTGCATGGAATCAGGAATACCCGATAGAACAAAATCCTCCTCCTTAAGGAAGAGTAAACCTGTCTGGTGGACATCTGTAATAAATAAACTGTATAATAAAAGGAAAAAATTGCTGTCCAGGGCCATGACGTAGCAGGTGCCTAATTAGAAGCAATCTCTCCTTAGCCTGAACAAGCAAATAAGAGCACTAGTGGAATCCTCCAAAGCAAACTTTGAGTCCAAACTAGCCACATCTACTAAACAAAGTCACAAGTCCTTCTTCACATATATTCATAATCTCATAGGAAGCACTCAGATCTGCTCAGAACTGGTGGCCAAGGACACCACATACATAAATGTTATAGATATAGCCAACCTGCTGGCAGACCGGTTCAGTGAAAACTTCACCAATCTGTCGTCCCATCAGTAAATTATGACTTCTCCAGCACCTGCCCCCCCTGCCCTTATCTCTAGGGAAGAGGTCATCACTGACCTCTCAAAGGCAAAAAAATACAGCCTTCATGGGACCCAATAGCATCCCTGGCTGCCTCCTACATGAACTCAGGCAGGACATTACAGCACCATTAGGCACCCTATTCAACCAAAGCCTGAGTACTGTCTTTGTCCCAGCTGAGTGGAGGACAGCCACTGTCATCCCTTTGCACAAATGTGGAGTATACACCTATCCAGAAAATTATAGCCCCATCAGCCTAACTAGCCTGATCTGCAAGGCCATGGAATGGATTATCATGGACCTCATTAACAAGGACATTGGCAACTTTCAAACACTCGATCCTACACAGTTTGGTTTTGTCAAGGGGAAGTCATGTCTGTTAAATTTGGTTGACTTCTTTGAGAAAGTCGCCAAAGACATGGATGAGGGGAAGACAGTGCACACTGCCTATCTTCACTGGCCAAAGCCTTTGATACTATTCCCCACTCAGGTAGAATGTACAAACTCTCTCAACTAGGTATCAATCCATATGTTACCAGATGGGTAGCAAACTGGCTCACTGATAGAACCCATCTAGACAAAATAAGGGAAGCCACCTCAAGCAGTAGATCTGTAATGAGTGGTGTACCCTAGCGATCAGTCTTGGGGCTTATCTTGTTTGGGATATACTTTTCTGAGCTGCAGGTCAAAAGCAGTGGGCTATGGCTGACCAGATTTGCAGATGACTACAAGCTGGGCGCTGCCATCAATTCCCCCATTGATGTGGACATCCTCCAAGAGGGTCTCACCCAAACAAATGACTGGTGCCAGAAACATGGCCTCAAACTGAATGCCAAAAATGCATCATCATACCCTTTGGGGAGAGTGACATCCCCACTTATCACATTAATAACAAGGTCCTAAGCATGCAATCAGTCATGA